>NW_007773562.1:0-865 GCF_000696425.1 Galeopterus variegatus | reverse complement strand
CTCATGACTTGCTTTGACCAATAGAATGTGGGAGAAATGGCAGGGTGTGAGATCTGAAGCCTGAACCTCCAGAGGCTTTGACTCTTCCACTGTTGAAACCCTGAGATCTCCACAGAAGGAAGCCAAGCACCGATTAGTCAGCACCCAGCACCGACTGCCAGACGTGGCAGGGAGGTCATCTTGGACTTTCTAGCCCAGGAGACCATCAGGCTAAATAAGGGAGTGCAGGTAAAGCTAGCAGAGGAGCTGCCCAGCAACTCACAGAATGGTGAAAATAGTATATTTTTAAGCAACTAAATTTTGCGGTGGTGTGTTGTTATGTAGCAATAATTAACTGAAACCAGTTATTATGCACCAGACACCATGGTGACTAAAATAGACATGGCCCTCACCTCACGGGGGTTTAATATGATGGGGAAAATGGCATTAAACAGAGAAACAAAAATACAATTACAAAAGTGATAAATGCTGTGAAGGGAAAGAACAAGGTGCTGTGAGAGGCTTGGGAACCCCACAGAGTCAGGTTTGCCTCTCTGTAGGAGCTGTTGGAGCTGTTCAGTAACACAAAAGCAGAGGTCTAGAGAAGACTCGGGCGCAGTGATCATGAGCAAACCAAGAGGCATATCAGCCTGTGTCATGGGTATTTCTAGTAAGATGTCAGAACCTAAGCACAGTTACATTGTTACAAAGAGGAAACAAATCTAAAACTTTCAGCTCAGGCTTTAGCACATAGTAAGCACTTGGTGTTAGCTATTTTTACTGTTATTTTCTCATTTTGGAGTGGCATAAATGTGCAATTACAAGCAAGTTTAAAAACAGAAACATACTCTATTTTTGGAAAAGATCAGTAAAAAGAATAATTACT
>NW_007773561.1:1268-4381 GCF_000696425.1 Galeopterus variegatus | reverse complement strand
CGAACCCTCGGGCGAGAGCGCCGCCGCGCTTCCCAAGCGGCGCACTTATCCAGTGCGCCACTGGGCCGGCCCCTTCAGCTGGTTTTTAATGGGAGTTTTAGAAGAACAGGAAAGAGAAACACTAGAACTGGCAGTAACAGAACAAGACGAAGCGAGCTCACCCCAGACACACCGCAGTGAAACCACAAAACACGAAAGGCAGAGATCTTTAAAGGAAAAATGGAAAATTAACTACAAAGGGCATGTAAACGGTTCCAGCTTTTCAGGAGCAACAGGGGGCCAGAGACAATAAAGAAACAACCTCAACAAGTGAGAGAAAGTTACTGCCAACCCCAAATTTGATGCCCAGGTTTGGGGGTGAGAGATATTTTCATAATCTTGATTGTGATAATGGTTTTATGGGGGTGTATCTGTATGTCAAAGCTTATCAAGCTGTACTGTAAATATAATTGTTTTTGCATGCCAATTATTCCTCCATAAAGTTGTAAAAGAAAAACAAAATAGAAAGGAAAAGAAAAAGAAAAAAACGAAAGACAAACCTTAATAGATTTAAAGGAGATTAGACACAGTAGAAGAGAGAACTAGAGAGCCGACCGTGAGGAAGTAGAAAATATCCAGACTGAAGAACAGAGAGAAAAAAAATTTTAAAATAAAATAAAATAAAATAGCTTAAATGATGAAAATGTCTAGCACCACGTGAGTATCTGGAGTCTGGAAGGACAGTCAGGAAACACAAGTGACCCTGAGCCAGATCAGCACACAGCAAACCACGAGGGACAAGTCCCAGGAAACTGCTGGGGACCAGGGACAAAGGGGGACATATGTAAAGCACTCAAACTAAGAAAGAAATGTCGTTTTATATGGAGCAATAAAATTATGGAATCTGAAAGAGAATGGATTTACGTCTTCGGGATTCTAAAAGAAAATAACTAACAGCTCAGACTCCTGTACCCAACACAAATAGTCCTCATGATGAAGCTGAAGGAGAGACATTTTCAGATCTAAAACGAAACAAAACAAAACAAATAACTCATTGCCAAGAGACCTGCACTAAAAAACAAAACAAAACAAAAAACACTATATGAACTTGTTTGGGCAGAGAAAATGTATCACAGATGGAAGCAAAAAAATGCTAGACAGAATGAACCACTGACAAATCTCAAATAAATATGAATGCTATAAAGCAGAGCTGTCCCGTGGGATTCAGGATGCACGTGGGACTCGGGATGCATGTGGGACTCGGAATGCACGTGGGACTCAGGATGAACGTGGGACTCAGGATGCAAGTGGGATTCAGGATGCACTTGGGACTCGGGATGCACGTGGGACTCACGATGCATGTCGGATTCGGGATGCAAGTGGGATTTAGGATGCAAGTGGGATTCAGGATGCACGTGGGACTCGGGATGCACGCGGGACTCGGAATGCACGTGGGACTCAGGATGCACGTGGGACTCAGGATGCACGTGGGATTCAGGATGCACGCAGACTTAAAACGCAAGACTGGGCTAGCACAAAGGAGGGAGGGGCGAGGAGAGAGGATCCCCCTGGGGTCCAGCATTGTTGGAAACGAAGGTGTTAGTGAATGTCAGACTCCAAGAGGTCCATGGTACAAGCTGTATTCTCTAGAGGAGCCGTTAAATATTGTTAAACTATGTTTAACCAACAAGTTCGTAGAGGAAAAACAGGATAATTCAAACACAACTTGGTTTCTCCTGGAGTAACAAAGTCAGATCAATTTAAAGACAAATAATCAGCAATTACACTGAAATACTCCAATTAAAAGACAAAGATTGCCAGGGTCAGATTAGACCTGAAACAAAATAAAACAAACAAAAAAACTATGTGTTGATTTTGGGAGATACTCTTTACATATAAATGTATGAAAGGTAAAAAAATAAAAAGGTAGAAGGAGACCTGCTGTACAGACGCCAGCAAGAGGAAGCGGGTGTGCCACGCCACGGTCGACGGGGACTTCAGGACAAGACACTCGTGGTGATAACAGGGAAATTTCAGGATGGCAGTAGGACCAATCCACCGGGAAGGTGGGATTCCCAAGCCATATGCACCTAATAACGTAAAAATGAACAGAACCAAAGGTTAAAATAGACAAATCCACAATCACTGTGGGATATTTTAACACAGGAATCTCAGTAACTGTTGAGACTGGTAATAAATTGTCAAAAGGTATAGATTTGTAAAGCATTATTTCTATGACTGAGACATAGGGAACACTGCATTTAACACATAAAACACAAATTTTTCAAGTGCACACACAACATTTAACTAAGTTGACAATAAACTGGTCATAAAGCAAGACTTGACAAAATTTAAAGGATTGAAATAATTTACTCTAATCATGAGAAATCAGAGGAAGTAAAGCAAAGGCAATGAAAAAAGAAGGAAGGAAATAGTAAAGATAAGAAATATTTCCCAAATAGTTCTGTGAGGTCAGCATAACCTTGATGCCCGACAACTAGGAAAATTACAAGAAAAAAGTTACAGCTCAACCCCTCTCGTGAACATGAACGGAGGACTCCTAAACAAAGCATTAGCAAACCGAATCCAAATTTACATAAAGTACGTGATAACAAGTTGTATTTCTCTAGAAACTCAAGGTTGGCAAGTCAATATATTAATAAAATAAAGGGAAAAAACCATATGATTATTTCAATCGAAGCTCTTCAGCAAGCGTCATGCCTCCTGGACAGTCAGGAACTGGGATCTCTGTCCCTGAGGTTAGTCAGTTCTCTCCACGCCTACCCCACAGTGCGCACGGGGTCCTAGCCGGTGTTAGTAAGGTAAGAAAAAACCGTAAAATAAAGTAAAACTGCCACTCACGGAAAACATGGCCATGCCAGTAGAAAACCCAAATGAACCTACAGATCATCAGAATCAATAGTTAAGTTTACAAAGTCAACATGAAACCTGTGTTTCTGTAGGTGAGCGGACGCGAGGAGACAATATTTTAAAACATCACATTTTACAAATGGCAAAAAGCGCATTAAAGAAAAATGCTCACATCACTAATCTTTAGAAAAACACAAATCGAAACTACACAGAGATACCACTTCACACCCCTAAGGATGGTTCTAGCAAAACAAGGGAATGTC
>NW_007773561.1:0-555 GCF_000696425.1 Galeopterus variegatus | reverse complement strand
AACTACACAGAGATACCACTTCACACCCCTAAGGATGGTTCTAGCAAAACAAGGGAATGTCACAAGAGTTGGTGAGGGAGAAGAGGAACCAGAACCTTCCGGCACTGCCGGTGGGAATAACACGGTGCAGCCACGTGGAGAGCAGCGCGCAGCTCCACGGACACGTGAAAGCGGAATTGCCGTATGATCCAGCAGCCCCACTGCGGAGCGTCTGCTGCAAAGAACTGAGCGCAGCGACTGCAATAGACCCTGGCACACCCGCCTTCACAGCAGCATTATTGGCAATATCAAAAGGCAGAAGCCACCCAATGCCCACTGAGGGACAATGGGCTTATCCATGCAGTGAAGTGTGATATGTCCCTAGAGGGAATATTATTCAGCCTTCAAAAGGAGGGAGATCCTAACACATGCTACAGTGTGGATCAACCCTGCCCGACGTGGTGGTCAGTGAAATAAGCCAGACGGAAAAGGGTAAGCACCGTCTGACTCCACGCACAGGAGGTCTCTGGCGTCATCAAATCCACGGAGACAGAAAGTGGGAGTGTGGGCGCCGGG
>NW_007773560.1:0-4382 GCF_000696425.1 Galeopterus variegatus | reverse complement strand
TACAAAAAGAAAAAGAAAACAGAAAGTGAACAATATAACTGACAATGAGTTTTTTTTTTTTTCTTTTTTCCTTTTTGTCTTTTTTCATTACCGGCAACGGATCACAACCCTCAGTGTCGCACCCGTACCAGACCGGGACCGGCAACGGGATCGCAACCCTTGGTGTCGCGCCCGCACCTCGCTCAGCCAGTGAGCGGCCGGTCTGTATGTGAGATCCAAACCCTCGGTGGGAGCGCGCCGCCGCGCTCCCAAGCAGCGCACTGTAGCAGTGCGCCACCGGGCCGGCCCTGACAATGAGTTTTGAAGGAATATATGTTTAGGCAGCAAAGAGGTCTTGGTTGTTGGAAAACAAAAATTGTGATACAAGAATTAATGGCTTATTATGTTATTATTTATTAAAAACTCACATTCCTCAACATTTTCCCAGCTGAAACTAGAAATCTGTTTAGTAAAGTGTTAATATTATGCTGTTATATTTATCAAAATCAAACGAAGAAATTGAAGGTATTAACTTACCATAGTTTTAGTACAGTATCCAAAGGCAATTTCATAGTGAATCTGGTGTTTCTCTACTAATATTTTTGGGCCATACTGTTCCACAATAATATTCAGACCAGTATTTTCTGGGTAGACTACTTGAACCCAAAGTTTCAGTGTGTCTGTCTTGTCCAAAAAGTAAAACGTACGAGCAATATTATTATGAAATGCCACATATGGGCATTTGTCTTTTGTTTTGAAAGCTATACTTTGTATTTCCAGACTTAAGGGATAATCCTGTCTCTGTACTGTGCCATTGTCAAAAGCATACAGGAGATATACTTGTCCAGATGAGTGCAAGAAAAATAGTGATTTTATTGTGTTATTTGCCCATAAGTGTAGCTTTACTGCATCTCTAGTATTAATCTTGGAAAAAAAAATTATATTATTTTCCATTTTTATCAACATAGTTCCATAATAATCTGGAAAAAAGAGAGAAAAGTTTGTGTTATTCTAAGTTACAATAAACCATGCTATTTTATTTAAGCGTATTTTTAACCAACATCATTTGTTTTATAATAACTGAGTATTTATATTATATGAGAAAATTAGAGTATGCAGGCATAAACCTGTAGCATTACATTATATTGGAGAACTTCTTTGCCCCTTCATTGTATTCAGTTTCTTCCTGAATACATTTTCTCCTTATATTTACCATATCACTTCTATACATCATATCATTTACATAAGAAAAAAGATCTGGAATTAGTGTATTAAGAGATAATAAGGTTGAGAACGACAGGAATAGTAGTATTAGGAAGTGTTGTGTTATGGACTGAATTGTATCCCTCTCAAATTCGTATGTTGGCTGTTTTTGGAGATAGGACATTTAAGGAAGTAATTAAGGTTAAATGAGTTCATAAGTGTGAGGCTCTAATCTGATAGGACTAGTATCCTTATAAGAAGAGGGAGAGACACCAGGGATCTCTGCCTCTGGGCACACAGAGAAGAAAGACCATGTCAGGACACAGTGAGAAGGCGGCCATCTAATAGCCAGGAGTAGAGGCCTCATCAGAAACTAATCCTGAAAGTACCTTCAGAAATGTTAGAAAATAAATTTCTGTTGTTTAAACCACCCAGTCTACGGTATCTTTTTTATGGCAGCCCTACCAGACTAATACAATTGAGATGGAGAAATGGGAGCAGGGGGTGGGTGGGACTGGTATAATGCATTGCCCACCATTGCAGCTTCACTTATAGTAGATAGTAATCAATTCTCTACCCTTAATAGAATATTCTGCCTAAATCATAGCAGGTCATGGAGTCTAAGTCTCTTAATCTCTTTGGTTCTGTTGCTATATCTGTAAAATGAACAGTTTGACTAGTCGATTTCATAGCTTTCTTTCAAGAAATGACATTATGTATAGCCTCTAGGGGTATACCTTCTTTAATTTTTAAAAGACAACGCCTAGGATGGGCTGGAAGGAGGAAGGTGAATTCATAGAGTCAGGGAGGTTCAGACTGTGTTGTGCTTGTCCATCTTACATTTGGAATCTGAATAAATCAGTAACATTTTTACAAATTACCATAAATTATATTCTAATCAAACTTACCTAATCAGAAATATATGCAGTAGATCACAGGGTGGAAGGGGAGAAAACTACAAATCACTGCTGAAAGAAATTAAAGAGGACACAAAAAGATGGAAAGACATTCCATGCTCTTGTATTGGATAAATTAACATTATAAAAATGGCCATACTACCCAAAGCAATCTACAGATTCAATGCAATCCCCATCAAAATACCAATGACAGTCTTCACAGAAATAGAAAAATCAATCCTAACATTTATATGGAACAACAAAAGACCTGAATAGCCAAAGCAATCTTGTACAGCAACAAAAAAACCAGAGGCATAATGCTACCTGATTTCAAATTATATTACAAAACTGTAGTAACAAAAATGGCATGGTACTGGCATAAAAACAAACACTTGGACAAATAGAACAGAATAAATAACCCAGAAATCAACCCACATACTTATAGCCAACTGATCTTTGACAAAGGCAATAAGAATATACATTGGGGAAAAGACTGCTTCTTCGGTAAATGGTGCTGGGATACTTGGACACTCATGTAGAACAATGAAACTAAACCGATACCTATCACCATATACCAAAATCAACTGAAAGTGGACTAAAGACTTAACTATAAGACCTGAAAGTACAAAACTACTAAAAGAAAACATAGGGGGAACACTTCAGAAGTAGGACTTGGTAAAGACTTTAAGAATAAGACCCCAAAAGCACAGGCAATAAAAGAAAAAACAAACAAATGGGATTATGTCAAACTAAAATGCTTTTGCACAGCAAAAGAAACAATTAACAGAGCAAAATGACAACCTAAAGAATGGAGGAAATATTTGCAAACTATTCATCCAACAAGGTATTAATATCCAGAATATACAAAGAACTTAAACAACTTAACAGTAAAAAAGCAAGTAACCTGATTAAAAAATGGGCAATGGAGCTGAAGAGTCATTTCTCAAAGGTAGAAATATAAATGGCCAACAGACATATAAAAAATGCTCAACATCACTAAGCATCAGAGAAATGTAAATGAAAATCACAATGAGATATCATCTCACTCCAGTTAGACTGGCTATGATCAAAAAGACAGAAAATAACAAGTGCTGGTGAGGATTCAGAGAAAGGGGAACTCTCCTACACTGTTGGTGGGACTGTAAATTAGTTCAGTCTATTACGGAAACAGTATGGAGGTTCTCAAACAACTACAGAGAACTGCCATACAGTCCAGCAATCCCCCTGCTGGGTGTATCCCCACAGGAATGGAAATCATCATGTTGAAGGGATATCTGCACTGCCGTGTTTATTGCAGCTCTATTTAAAACAGCCAATAGGTGGAACCAACTTAAATATCTATTGATGGACAACTGGATAAGGAAAACGTGGTATATATACACAATGGAATACTACTCTACCATAAAAACGAATGAAATTCTGCCATTCACAGCAACATGCATGAACTTAGACAAAATTATGTTAAGTGAAATAAGCCAGGCAAAGAAAAATAACACATGCCTTCACTCATAAGAGGAGCTAATAAACAAACAAACAAACAAACAAACAAATAAATAAGAAAGAAGGAAAGATACGAAAATCACAATAACTCGTTGAACTTTCCAAGGGAGTAGAATGGAACTGAGGCCAACAGAGATGGGAAAGGGGGAGGTGGATGTGGGGTTCGTGAGAAATTGGTAAAGGGCTGCAAAAATAATTAAAATGTGTAAAGTTGAATATACTAATTACCCTGATTTGGACATCACATATTGCACACAGGTATGATATTCAATGCTGTATCCCACAGATATGTACAATCAATTATGTTTCAGTAATAATAATAAAAAAACCCACAGCCCTCCCCCCTTGCAAAAAAGATGTTAGATGAAACTAGGTTAAAAAAATGCAGGGTGGAAAGGGAGATACACGTTGATGGATGACATAATAAAATATATCTCTATGTTGAATGAAAAAATTACAGGATACCAACAATATGATGATATATAAAATATAAAACCTCACAAGCAAAACAATATATTGTTTTTGGATTATATATAATGTCCAAATTGCTTCACAAGAAGGTCCCTCTTTTCTTTAGCCAGGTTTACCTCTAGCCACTTTGTGTCTCACAATTTATTATCTCATCATACTGAACTAATTTCAGTTCCACAGACTTGCCACGTTCTCTCCCACCTCCAAGTTTTTGCACATGCTGTATTCTCAGTTTGGAATGCTAACTTAATCCCCTATCCCAACTAGTGACCTCATTTTTCACACACACACACACACACACACACACACACACACACACACACACACACACAC
>NW_007773559.1:0-4382 GCF_000696425.1 Galeopterus variegatus | reverse complement strand
TCCTCCTCCCACCCTATTTCCTTCCCCTTCCCCTTTCCCCCTCCCTCTTTCCCCCTCCCCCTCAACTGCTCCACAACATCTTAGAATATGTATTCATCTGTTTCTGTTGCTTATCACAAAATACTTGAAACTGGGTGATTTATAAAGAAAACAAAATTTATTTCTTACAGTTCCTGAGACTAAGAAGTCCAAAGTCCAGGGAACACAGCTGGTGAAGGTCTCAGTAGTGGTGACAGTGATGGCAGACTATCACATTGTGGAAATGGCAGAGCAGAGAGAGAGACAGACAGACTCTCCTCTCCTTTTAAAGCCCTCAGAACCACGCCTCTGACCACCATTATTAATCCATTCACTACGGCACAGTCCTACAATCCAATCACCTCTTCAAGGCTCCACTCTTCAATTACCATAATAGCATTTCCCACCCTCTTAACAATCACAGTGGGGCCAAGTTTCTAATACATAAAACTTGGGGGACACAATTCAAAGTTAAGGGATTTTGAGGGGGACATGATTCAATCCACTACAGAATGTAAGAAAATAATGATATTAATAAATAAATAAGTTTCAAAAATAAATAAATAAAATTTCTATTGAAAACTCGGCTCTTGTCTGCAGCTGATCTGGGTGCAACAGTTTGGGTTCCCATTGAGCAGAAATTTTGCTCAACTTATTTTTCAGTCGGAATCATGTAAGCTGAACTAGCGAGATGTCTGTGGTGGTGACTGTTGTTTCTGCTGTTAATTGTCAGTCCTCTTCCATTAGGCCATGCACAAGATTAATTTTTTCCTCACAAATTGATGTGTTTGGTCTGCAGCTACCACCTTCATCTTCAACATTGTCTCGTCCTTTCTTAAAAGGGATTATCCATTTGTAAACTGCTGATTTTGGAGGGGGGGACACTGTCCCCATCAATTTTTTATAAAGCATCATTGATTTTTCCATTCTTCCACCCAAGCTTCACCAACAGTTTGATGTTTGTTCTTGCTTCATATTTAGCAGAATTCATGTTGCTGTGATAGGGGCTTTTTTAAACTGATGTCTTATCCTTCTTAGTGACTCAAGCTCGATCCTGTTCAGTCATGTTGTAGTAAGTTGGTAGAAGTTTATTTGGGTACAAAAATGTTTTGCAATCCATGCGTAGTTTTTTCGCGATATGCATTTTCTATGAGCTTTTTGAAGAGCCCCTCTCTGGTAATGTCGCTCCAGAGAGTACGCCTCAGGGCAGCCGGCAGATGGTATAAGAACCTGGGGTTCCATCGTTTCCCGTACAGACTTCCAGTCTCCCTTTTATCAGCCCCCATCTGCATTTTCCATGATGTCTGTAGTTCCTGAACCTTCCTGGCGTTCTCTGGGGCAAACCTGCTTGCTTCCTGTTGTCACCTTCCCTCGTCCCCCGCATTCGCGTGTCACTCTGTGCCTCTGTGTTCGACCGTTTGCCGTTCTTCCACTTCCTTCCCATCTTCACGTATTGTGATTTAGGGTGACAGCTGGAGTCCTCGTTGCATCCAGGTTGGAATGTGTCCTTCTGATTCTTGTTCTTGGTGTCCTGCATGCCTTTTGAGAGAAGCAGCAGAGAAAATGCTATGGCTGTGCCATCTTGAAGTCACCTAGATCCTCAAAAGCACTTCATGCTCTTGTCTGTAGTATCCCAGTGCAGTCGGGTCATTTTCCCTCATATAGAGAGGGGTCTGAGACAGGCCTGGCAGGGAAGCAGGTCCTCAGCTGGAGAGTACATGGAGGCCACCCTGCTGTGACCCCACCCCCCACCCCCACACACATTCACACAGGTGGTCTGTCGGGCCACACCTGACCGGCAGCCTTGCAGGGACCTCGGCATCCCCTGGTTTGCGTTTCCTGATCTTGTACACAGGCCAAGTCCCCAGCTCCAGGAGGCCATGCAGTAGCGTTCTCATCGAAGCATTTGTATTTTTGACATATGCGAATGTGGGTTTTGTTGAGTTTGCCTCATCTGCGGGAGGCTTAGGGGATTTCCAGAAGATCACTGGAAGTGAACTGAAGCTGTGTAGTGGTGGATCCCGTGCAGGGATGGAAGAAAAAGAGGTTAAAAGACAACGGCAGCTTTATAGCAACTCGTTTCTACTGCACTGACCTCCAGCTCCTGTCCTTCACTGGCCCTAACTTAGTCAGGAGGCCTCATGGTTCCCTCCGCCAGCTGCAGTACTCTGATGGTGGGTGTCTTGGGTGCTGGCATTTAGTTTATGGGTTTTATCAAATGAAGATTTTTATTTTTAAATAAATGTCCTCGCTATAGGTCAAAGGGCATAGAGGCTGTTTTGTTTTCTCTGTTATGTGTAATTAATGATTTAAAAATCACTGGGGGCCACTTCTGGGTATATATCCCATGGAATTGAAAGGAGGGTCTGGAAGAGGTGTTTGCACACCTATGTTCACAGCTGCATGATTCACTATAGCCAGGAGGTGGAAGCAACCCAGGTGTCTATGGACAGATGAATGGATAAACGAAATATAATATACACATACAGGAGAATATTATTCAGCCTTAAAAAGCGAGGCTATTCTGAGGATGGCCAGTTAGCTTAATTGGTTCATGCATGGTGCTAATAACATGAATGGATAAACGAAATATAATATACACATACAGGAGAATATTATTCAGCCTTAAAAAGCAAGGCTATTCTGAGGATGGCCAGTTAGCTTAATTGGTTCATGCATGGTGCTAATAATACGAAGGTCCAAAGTTCAATCCCTGTACTGGCCAGCAGCCAAAACAACAGTGGAGGGGGAGGAAAATCTGACACATGCTACAACACAGATGAAGCTTCAGGGCATTGGGCTAGGTGAAATACGCTAGTCACAGGAAGACAAATACTGTACGAGTCTACTTGTGTAAGGTACCTGGAGTGGTCACATTCAGAGAGACAGAAATAAACAGTGGCTGCCGGGGGCCAGAGGGAGAGGGGGGTGAGCAGTCGTTGTTTAAGGGGTACAGAGTTTTCGTTTTGCAAGATGAAAAAGTTGTGTGGATGGGTGGTGGTGATGGTCGCCCAACACTGAGAACGTACTTAATGTTACTGAATTGTACACTTGGAAATGGTTAAGAGGTCAATTTTGTGTTATGTGTATTTTACTACAATTTTTTTAAAAGATCACTGGTGGGTAATGACCTTTAAGGAGGCTCTCCAGAAGGTTGCTGGCTCTTTCTGGGGACTATTGAATCGCGAACTCTTAGGTTCCAGTCCAGCAGGATCTGTTCTCTACTCTGGGGGAACAAACCAACAACAACAACAAAAAAAAAGTGTGGGGGAGCAAGAAGCCTTGAAGATTAAGGAACAGCAGAAGAAAGCAGTCCCCTCTCCGGAGCCAGGACATGCCGCCCACCCCTCCACTAGGATAGGGCAGCACTATGGTCCATTTGTAACCAGGGGCTCACGGGGACTACGACCTGGAAGGTGCACAGCTCTCTATGTCACAGATGAGGAGACCGAGGCCCAGAGCAGGGAGTGAGTGGGTAGTGTGTGGATGGCCACAGGCCTGGCTGCTTCTGGCTCTTCCCACCCCTCCTCCTAAGAAACTGAGCCGAGAGCCCAGCAGGCTCTCGGGTGATGGCAGGGCTGTCAACTGCAGCACATTGCCTCCCGGGCAAGGGGACAAGGGGAGCAAGACCAGTGCCTGCCCAGAGGGGCCAGCACAGACGCGAGTAACACGGCAGGTGGCGGAGTGTCTCTAGGTGCCTCTCACAGTTTCTCTGCCCTGACAGTGTCCCAAGGCCTCCTCAGGGGGAGGAGCCCATTTCATTAACGCACTTGGACGTCAGAGATGGAAATCGGTTCCTCTAGGGTGTTACAGAGAGCCCGGTGCTGAACGTCCAGAGACGAATCTCAGCCCTTGGATTGCCACTCAGGGCCCGTAAGAGAGGGCCCGACACTTGAGGGTTATTGATGAGGAAGGGCCCTCCCGAGGTTCTGAAATCATGGGTCCCAGACTTGGGTCCCTCCCATTCCACCCGCACAGTTTCTACGGTGCTTTGCGCTCCACTTGTACATATCTTTAGTATTTCTCTTTCTATCGCCTTACCTTTTAAATTTAATTTACATTATATATTATTATTATTATATTAAATTGTATATTATCGTATATTAAAAGGAAACTTGATATCACTACTGTATATGGAAAAGCAGGTTCAGTTGCCCTAAATAGAAGGTAACTGTAAAAAGAGATGCAATGACATCGGACAGTTTTAAAATTGGAGCTGGACTCCATTGCCTGCGGAAGGCTTTGAGCCTGAGGCCTGCTCCTGGTTGAGAAGGGGGCAGTCGGCAAGTGTCGCTGCGGTGTTGGAGAGAGGCTCCCAGCACCCTACTCTGCTTTAGAGGTGACTGGGATTAAACAAGGACAAA
>NW_007773558.1:0-4382 GCF_000696425.1 Galeopterus variegatus | reverse complement strand
GGGGGGCATCTGTACACCTCTTGCTTAGCCTCCACTTTCTGCTTATGCAGAGACTCCAGATCACTTTGGGTATTTTCTGGGCACACGCACAGCACTGTCGGTGAGTGTGACCTTCTAAATCTACAGGAACATATCAGAGCTTTTTAAAATCCTCTATGGCCATCTCATTCCCCTCGTTTTCCGTGTAAGTCTTGGTTGGCTTCTTTTTTGCTCCAACTGGTATCTCTACCTCAAGCAGCTGCAACATTAAACAACTGGCACTGGTCATTTTTGACAAATGCCCTGGAAATACAGTGTTCCCCTCTGAGTAAGCTCTAAATTGGGTCAAACAATAACAAGCTTGTAAATTGGTCTTTTCCAGGGAGTCAGCAGACAGGTTAAATAGTGACAGTCCTCTAGGGATGGGGCTTTTTGAGGAGCTCCAACTCAGTCTGCCCCTTCCAGTGGCTGTTAACGCTGGCTTTCACAACTACTGTGGTTACAAAGCCTCTATTTCTCAAGGCTACTGTGGATCTGGGGAAAGGAATTTGGAAACGAGGCAAGTTCAAATGTCACAGAGCCCACTATTCTTCCTGAGAGTCCATTATTTTCTTTGTATATACATTCCTGAGATTCTTGTTGGCCTTTGGTTAATTTCCAGAGTTCTGAAAGAGCTCATTTTTTACCATTTTCATCAGTGTTTCTGCTGCTTTCTTGGAAGAGTAGATTTATGAAAGTCTTTACTCCACCTCTCTAAAAGTTTTGGCACCTCTTCTTTAAGGCACTTATCACAGTTGAATTTTACATCTATCTGCAGGACTGCTTTATAAAAGTGTGTCTTCCCTACAGAACCTTAAGTTTCATGAGGGTAATGTCAGACTTCTTGGTTACTTTTTATCTCTCTGAGATTCTATCACAATGACACATGGTAGGCACTCAATAAGTAGGTGTTAAATGAATAAACAATCATTAGCACAGGCTGGTGAATAGACACAATAGACTGGTGTTATGATAAATTATTGTTCACCAGCCTCAGGGGAGCCCTCAATCCTGTTGAGTTGGTCTTTTTACACCTCCAGGGAATGCGTATTCTTACTGTCCTAAATACTCTGACTTCTCTCTCTCCAGACCTCTGTGCTCATGATCTTCACTTATTCTTCAAAGAAAGTATCAGACCAAAACTTCCTCTACTTTCCACCACCAGATCTACTACAGTTGGTCTTTTTACACCTCCAGGGAATGCGTATTCTTACTGTCCTAAATACTCTGACTTCTTTCTCTCCAGACCTCTGTGCTCATGATCTTCACTTATTCTTCAAAGAAAGTATCAGACCAAAACTTCCTCTACTTTCCACCTCCAGATCTACTAATATGCCTACATTGGTTCCCATCTTATTCTTTTCTCTTACTGTGGAAGGACAGTCCCTCGTCTGGGCAATGTGAATCCCCATGTGTGTCCTGCCTGAAACCATTCCTGCCTCTTCAAGAACCTCACTTTAATGATTCTCCCCCTTTCCCCTGCGTCTCCACCTGTCTCAGCCTTATTGAATCATTTCCAAAAGGATTAGATCCTATATTGTTCTTAACTTTTTTTTTTTTTTAGTATTAGATCTCATATCCCCCTTCCAGTTAACACTTTCTCTATCTCTAAGCCAAATTTCATGAAAGGTTTGACTACAAACTCATTTCCTTATCTTTTACTTAATGACCCATTTTTATCTGGGTTCTATGTCCATTAGGCTCTGATTTTTTTCATTTCATTCTTTCAACAGGTGATTATTGAGAACCCAACATCAGTGCCAGACACTGATCTGGGAACACGATATACAAAAGTAAATAAGACAAACAAAGACTTTGGACACTTTCTTTATAGCTTTCATCTTAACTGGTTTTAGTGTCAGGCACAATTAGCCACCAGCTCCTTGTGGAATTTCTTTCCTCTGCTTCCAGGACACCTGACTCCCATCTCTTCAGCCAATCCTTTTCAGTCCCTTTTCTTGGATCCTTCTCATAGTTCCAATCTTTATGACAGAGTTTTTTGTTTGTTTGTTTAATCATTGAAGTGAAATTTCAGCATGATACAGATTAACCATTTAGTTTTAATCTGTAAATGTTAGATTTCCTCTGGAATTTTCCTGGCCCTTTTTTCTCCTTCCTCTCTATTTCCTCTGTAGAGGACCTCATCTGCTCCCTTGATTTTCAACACCTTCCATTTGTGTGTCCCCATATATAGCTGCAGCCTGAAACTCTCTTCTCAGGTCCAGACACCAATAAACAGGCATCTCCACTTGGTTGTTTCACTAGGACCTCAAACACGATACTTTCCTGTAAAGCCTGCTCTCCTTCAGTGTCCCTATGGCACCAATGTCTGCACTTTGTAGAGATTCCTGACACTTCCCTGTTCCTAACAGTTCATGTCAATTTTACAAATCAAATAGCTCTCAAGTTCATCCACGACTCTCCGTTTCTACCAATGACACCCTGAACCCTCACCCTGCAGATGTTCTCAGCTGCTCTGCCACATCCAGTCCTCAGCTCTGCCAAATCCACTCTCCTCGGAGCAAACTGAATGTCATACTCCACATAAGGCCTCCAAGTACAGGCTTTTATAGCTTTCTCAACTTCTTGATTCATTTTAACATTGAAATAAATTATTTGATAATTTGGTTTAATTCTCCCTTCCTCCAGTAAAACGTAAGCTCCAAGAAAGCAGAAAGTGTGTCAGCATTGTTCTCAGTTTTTTGCCCAATATTTAATAAAGTGTCCTAGAGTAAGTGCTTAATAAATACTGCTCAGAGTTGTTGAACAAATGCATCTTCTCCCTAAACCCATTTCACATTTTAGAAAACAGCAGTAACCACAAGAAGCCAGTTATAGGAGCAAGAGCCATGGCAGTCACCCTTGATACAACTTTCTCCCTCATTTCTTACCTCTTAGCCATCATCACATCTTCTATATTCCACCTCAAAAAATCATAGCTCAAGTCTGACTACAGCTAACCATGTCCACATGCATTACTAGACTCTTGCTTGGATTCCCAAAATAGCTCTCCCCTGCCACCCTCCATGTACCCTCTATTCTACAGCCAAATGTGCTACCTTCCCTTTCCATCCCACCAATAGTCTCCCGCTGCTCCTAGGAGACCCTCTGCAACCCTCAGGAAGCCCCCGAGGCTGAGCCTCTCCGGCCTCATTGGGCTCTTGTGCCCTCTGCTTTCTCTGAGAACGTTGGATGCGCCGCTGCCTCAGGATCCTCTCCCACACTCACTCCACCTAAAGGGCTCCCCTCCGGACACCTGTGCTTGATCATTTCCTGCTCATCTTTCACATCACAGCCCAAATGTCACTTCTGAAAGCTCGTTCTTGTCTCTCACCGCAGCCAGGTCGATGGGATTGTCAGACACGCAGAACACATTACCGTTCCTGCTCATCTTTCACATCACAGCCCAAATGTCACTTCTGAAAGCTCGTTCTTGTCTCTCCCCGCAGCCGGGTCGATGGGATTGTCAGACACGCAGAACACATTACCGTTTTTCCTTACTGCATTTACAACAACTCTCCTTAAATAGCTATTTTCGTATTTTCTTAACATCTTTATCTCACCCTAAGATGGAATCCTGTGTCTGTTGAGGCACGATAGTGCAGTGGTTAGGAGCGCAGGTTTGAGATCCAGACCCGAGTCTGACCTGCAGCTCTGCTGCTACTGGCAGTGCGACCTTCACTAACTTCATCAAATGCTCTCTCTCTCCATTTTCTTATGTGTAAAATGGGTAAAAATGGAATGGTACTTTGCCGACAGTGTCATGTAGATTCAAGGAACTAATTCCTCTAAAGCTATTAGGATATGTCTAATACTTATAAATGTTCAATAATATTACCAATTAGTTTTCCTGTGGTATCAGGAAATACAGAGGATACAACACCATCATGTGGCAGTTACTCGTTAATATAGTTGATGGTATAAAGAATAAATCACCCAGTCTTGGTAGAAAGCCACTCATGAGAGGACAGCAAAACAACAACAATAAAAACAATTAAGAATATTGCAACTGTGTGTGTACAAAATCCAGAAAAAAATAGGTATAAAGTAGATCCTTTATCAAAGTAGATTTCTATAAAAAATACTTAATGAGATGTGTGGAGCTGGGGGAAGCCAAACCCAGGCGCAACCAGGCAAGCTGCCACCTCCACCCTGGGGCTCCGCTGGGGTCCTGAGGTGTGGAGCCAGGCGAAGCTGAACCCAGCTGCAACCAGGTAAAGAGTGCACCAAAAATAGCATTGTCACATGGGTAGCCCACCATAGTCACCGCGAGTGCCATGGCTGCCACAAAAGCAGGTAGTCTCTATAGCAGCAGTCACAGCCACCATGCAGATGGCACGCCAGACTCTCAACTTCACTGACAG
>NW_007773557.1:0-4383 GCF_000696425.1 Galeopterus variegatus | reverse complement strand
TGGTGTTAGGAGGTGGGGCCTCTGAGAGGTGATTAGATTACGAGGGAGGAACCCTTGTGGATGGGATTAGTGCCCTTAGAAAAGACACCTGAGAGAGATCCCTCGCCTTTCCACCATGTGAAGACACAGCAAGAAGACTCCACCTATAAACCAGAAAGTGCGCCCTTCGCCCTCATCAGACACCGAATGTGCCAGCACCTTAGGGATCTTGGACTTCTCAGTCTCCAGAACTCTGAGAAAAAAAAGTGTCTTTTGTGCATAAGCTACCCAGTCTATGACATTTTTATTCTAGCAGCCCAAATGGACTAAGACAGCTATAAAAACCATCACAGAGTTTGTTTCCATTTCCCTTAGGAGTCTCACTTATCCATGGAAGCTAAAATATCAAACAGGTACATTTATATGAACTGGCTGAAGAATTCATCAGAAAGTGCTATTACTCTGTCTATGGGGAACCTTTTTGTTCTATATTTCCAGTCATCTCTTTTTTAAGAGGTTAAATTTAGAAAACTCTCCTTTATGTAAACTATACTGTCATTTCTTTATATTTACCATCGCAAGTGTGCTTATTGAAAGGTCTGAGATAATTTGTCCTATCCTCCAGAGAACCATACATACTAATCTTATTTTTTGAGAGGCATTGTCTACATATATAAGCCTACAATGCAATTTAAGTGCAATAAGAATACCTAGCATTATAACATTATTTATGAGCATTTAAATGTGTGTGTGCAAAATTTTACTATTACAGATCTATTGCATATCTGGCAAAGTACGTCGCATATGATCTATAAAAATTTGTGCATATAGTAACATGTCTGCTTCCTGCCTCCGTCCATCACCTCATGTCAACATATATCCTTTCTGAATTGTCACATCTGGGTCCTTAATTTCATCTTTTCCTCGCCCATCCTTACTCTATTGGCTCATTCTGGAATTATTTTAGGGTAGATAAATAAAATAAATTTTCTGAATCTAATCATTTTACAAGTAATCAATTATTGGTAATTAATTAACTTCAGTCTTATTCACAAAAATAACTTTTTCCTCCTATTTTCACAACCACACCTTGAAAAAAATACAAATATCATTTGCTGAAACCAGATTAAACAAGAGGATATCTGAAGAAATTCAAAATAATCATGGTTTGATGATATAACCTTTCCTTAGGAAGTTTATGATGAAAATACAGAACTTCCCAGCTTGCTATTTTATTCTGAAATATTTCCAGAAAATTTCTGATGATGGAAAAGGAGTAGCTGAATAGAGTAGATATTTTACAGCATCTTTATGCTGAAAACAAAACTCTTTTGGCAGTAAAAAATTCCTCTTTGGTTAATCTTGCTAGGACTTATAAAATTTT
Source organism: Galeopterus variegatus (assembly GCF_000696425.1). NCBI lineage: Eukaryota > Metazoa > Chordata > Mammalia > Dermoptera > Cynocephalidae > Galeopterus > Galeopterus variegatus. The sequence continues at coordinate 3,020 of NW_007773557.1, read as the reverse complement.
TCCTCTGACTTTATAACTATATATGTAAACTACTGTCTTTATAGCATGGTGTGCTCTTATAAAGCTTACAATAAAAATCAGATTGTAGCAAATTTCTTCTTCCTCTTATACAACTGATGAACAGTGTGGAAAAAATTACCTATTTTATGTGCTTAGTAGGTCTTATAATCCTAATTCTGATTCTATATAGCTTTGCAGTATTCCTATGGCCTAAACATTTTTGCAAACTTTGCTTAACCAGGCTCACATACTCTTTTTTATATACTCTTTTTGCTCAACAGAATTTTAACTAGGAAGAGGTAATAAAAATATGTCTTTTCTGCACAGAAGAAGAAATACTGTGTGTCCTCACTCATAAGTAGGAGCTAGAAAGAAAGAAAAAAACAGCAATCACAATAATTAGTCTAAATTGCAAAAGGAGAGAACAGAACTGAGACCAACAGATGTGGAAAAGGGGGAAGGGGAGTGGGGTTTCTGAGAAATTGCTAAAGGGCTACAAAAAATTATTACATAGTGTAATGTGGAATATACTAATTATTCTGATTTGAGCATTACATATTGCACACAGGTATTAATATTCAGTGCTGTACTCCACAGATAGCGCGACCAACTATATTTCAATTTACAAAAAGTGCTTTCTAAAACTACACCTGCAAATCACAAAATCACAGAGAAAAGTTTATAGGTTTAATTACGTCAAGAGTAATTTTATATTGTGTAATAGAGAACATAATACACAAATTTGACAGATAGATGACAAACTAAGATTATATTTTTACTAATTGTGACCACAAAGTATTAATTTTTATGTATTTTCAGTTAAGTTAAATATTTGTTGGGACATTGCTATGTGCCAAACACTAAGCTATGCATTTGAGAGGAATTTAAGTAAGACACTTTTATTTNCCTCTTTGGTTAATCTTGCTAGGACTTATAAAATTTTTCCTCTGACTTTATAACTATATATCTAAACTACTGTCTTTATAGCATGGTGTGCTCTTATAAAGCTTACAATAAAAATCAGATTGTGGCAAATTTCTTCTTCCTCTTATACAATTGATGAACAGTGTGGAAAAAATTACGTATTTTACGTGCTCGGTAGGTCTTATAATCCTAATTTTGATTCTATATAGCTTTGCAGTATTCCTATGGCCTAAACATTTTTGCAAACTTTGCTTAACCAGGCTCGCATACTCTTTTTTATATACTCTTTTTGCTCAACAGAATTTTAACTAGGAAGAGGTAGTAAAAATATGTCTTTTCTGCACAGAAGAAGAAATACTGTGTGTCCTCACTCATAAGTAGGAGCTAGAAAGAAAGAAAGAAAAAAAGAGCAATCACAATAATTAGTCGAAATTTCAGAAGGAGAGAACAGAACTGAGACCAACAGATGTGGGAAAGGGGGAAGGGGAGTGGGGATTGTGAGAAATTGCTAAAGGGCTACAAAGAATTATTACATAGTGTAATGTGGAATATACTAATTATTCTGATTTGAGCATTACATATTGCACACAGGTATTAATATTCAGTGCTGTACTCCACAGATAGCGCAACCAACTATATTTCAATTTACAAAAAGTGCTTTCTAAAACTACACCTGCAAATCACAAAATCACAGAGAAAAGTTTATAGGTTTAATTACGTCAAGAGTAATTTTATATTGTGTAATAGAGAACATAATACACAAATTTGACAGATAGATGACAAACTAAGATTATATTTTTACTAGTTGTGACCACAAAGTATTAATTTTTATGTATTTTCAGTTAAGTTAAATATTTGTTGGGACACTGCTATGTGCCAAACACTAAGCTATGCATTTGAGAGGAATTTAAGTAAGACACTTTTATTTTCTTAATGTTTACTTATTTCTAGTAAGAGAGATTTCATAAAATATGTCCACAAATTCTTTACCACTTTCAAAAGGTGGTGGTGGTGGTGGTGGTATATTTCCTTTATCATGAGCTAAATTTAGTGACATACATCTAACAAATAGAATATGGTGGAGGTGATGGTATATTACTTCTGAGACTAGGTCATAAAAGGCATTGTGGGTTCCTCCTGTTCTCTGTGTTTTATCTCGTGGGATACCATCTGTCATTTTGCAAGGACAATGAAGTAGCCTTACTAAGCAGTCCATGAATAGCCGAAGCATCTTGTCAATGGCTACATCAGTGAGATGTTTAAGAGGTGGAATCTCTAGCCCCAGGCTAACCTTCAATGTTCAAGCTGACATTTGACTGAAAACTATGAAAGAATCTAAGAATTCTAAAAGAGGGGCTGAAATTTGTGTATATTTTAGGATTACTTATGTATACATACATGTATTAAACTGTGTATAATCTTATTTCTAAATAGGGGCCCATTCCTTATTACAAACCTACTCCCCTTCTTAATTTTTCAAGGTAAGAAATCCCTGTAGGTACTGTAGGTATTGCTAGGTCTAGATATCCAGAAAGACTGGACAATATTAGGCTACTAAAATAATTTATTCTATTATTTAGCCCATGTAAGAAATACCCGACAGAATTGAGTAATTGATATTTTATAATTCAAATAACCTCATAAAATTGGAAGAAGCAACAGAGCAGTGTATGTGTGTGCATGTGTGTTTGTGTCTGTGTAATCAAATTAATTGCACTTAGCATTTCTTTTCTTTTTCTCAGTCTACATAATCATGACAGGAAACAATTTTACCGATTTTTTCTTTTTTATAGTCTACATAATCATGACAGGAAACATTTTTACCGATTTTTTCTTTTTTATTGAAGAAATATAAAACACAAGATTATGACTGTTTACTACTAATTTCCCACTATTCTAAGCTAAAAAAATATGTTCACTACAGTTGTGTTTTCTTAGAATTTGGATGTTACATGCATGTGTCTCTGTGTGGATATGTCTGTCTGAGGATGTGTTCATGTTTTACCCACAGACTCTACACTCTTCTTCTAAAACATACCTAAAAGAAATCTTCATTACTTATTTGAAATAATTTTTGAACATCTATTAGGTGATTT
>NW_007773556.1:2844-4383 GCF_000696425.1 Galeopterus variegatus | reverse complement strand
GATAGGACCCATAGTAATTATTTTTTATCCTTTCAAAGTCTTTCACACATTTTTTCCTGATATTAGATTGAAGCTTATCAGCCAACACTTCTATATATAAGTGACCAAACTATGAATATACATATGTTTAAGTCTTGTATATAAATACTTTGAGATCTTAATAGCTGCTTACTTTATTTAAAATTTTAAATACCATAATTTAAAAAAAATAGTCTGTACTAGAAAGGAGTTTTAAAGAAAAAAGAATTTGCCTTTTCCTAGTTAGAGGCAATTTCAAGCTGCTTATTGAGGTACTTCATGTAATATCTTTTTAATTATGAAAAATATTTTATATTTTTCTCCCCCCAAATTTAAAATCATTTTCCTTAATGTATACTTTGTGTATGTGTGTAATTTTTGGAAATGATTTTCTATCATTTATTTTAATAAAAAATATATTTTAGAAAAGAGAATGAAACCTAGTATGGAATCTAAAATAAAAATCAAGCTCAAATCAACATTAAAGAAATTTAATCAGCTTAGTTTTATCATAGCAAATTGAATGAAATTGTCTGGCCATAATTTATTTGTAAAGGGTACAGAGTCAAATGAACTTCCTAATCTATCTTAACTGAATGATTTTCTCTTGTAAGCTGTTGCAAAGCTATTATTCTTGAAAGCACACAGGAATAGGTGATGTTTTGGTTATGTCAGTGATGTGTCCCAAAAGGCATTATTGAATTTTACTCTAAATGCTTTCAAATAATATCGATAAATTAAATTTTTTAAAAAAATATGCTTTCAAATAAAGATTGAGTAAGTATCAATATGCAGAAAAGAGCTATGATTCAAAAAGTAAAGTCTCTTTAGAGACTTCTGAAGTTTTTCAATTCTGATACCTTTTCTGCTGTTGATTATTCATTCACTTGACCTAAAACTGTTCCAATGAGTCTCAATAGCTAGTGAAGTCATTACTGAGTATGTAGCTCCCTAATCCTGCTATGTGAAATGAGGAAGAATAAAGGAAGAAAGGGAAACCATAAGCTCTAATTTAGGAAGTTGATAAAATACCCAAGGAGTATTTAAACATGAATTAAAGAGAGAATTTAAAATGAAAGAATCTATATGTCAGATAAAATCTGGTCATGGGTTTTCCAACATATTCTTGTCTGCAATCTAAGTGATGATGCCACTCAGAGCAGAATGTCAGGGTATCCATTTTGAAGTAGAGTATCAGTTAGTATGAAATATCAAGTAAATAAGGTGGTTATTCAAGTACATCATCTACCTGTCCTTATTTGGCGGTAGATTTAAATCCCATACTACCTTTTTATTTACTATGGCTTTTATATCCTGATTTATAAAGCTTTTCTTCATCCAACTTCTGACATAGTCACAGTTAACTTCCAAATTTGTAAAAAAAACAAACACAAAAAACCCTCCCAATTACCTAATATCAACATTTTTGGATCCCAACAACATTTATCCTACCTAATTTTAATAAACTTATGTCCATATACACATAAAGACCCTCTTATCACTTGGAACTGCCCCTCCTCT
>NW_007773556.1:0-1844 GCF_000696425.1 Galeopterus variegatus | reverse complement strand
AATCTGGTCATGGGTTTTCCAACATGTTCTTGTCTGCAATCTAAGTGATGATGCCACTCAGAGCAGAATGTCAGGGTATCCATTTTGAAGTAGAGTATCAGTTAGTATGAAATATCAAGTAAATAAGGTGGTTATTCAAGTACATCATCTACCTGTCCTTATTTGGCGGTAGATTGAAATCCCATACTACCTTTTTATTTACTATGGCTTTTATATCCTGATTTATAAAGCTTTTCTTCATCCAACTTCTGACATAGTCACAGTTAACTTCCAAATTTGTAAAAAAACAAACACAAAAAACCCTCCCAATTACCTAATATCAACATTTTTGGATCCCAATAACATTTATCCTACCTAATTTTAATAAGCTTATGTCCATATACACATAAAGACCCTCTTATCACTTGGAACTGCCCCTCCTCTTAAGTCTTAAACTCTTGTATACTTATTTATAGCCAAAATCTTCTTCTCTTTCCAACTTTATTCATTTACTTTCACCACAAATATTCTTCAGAATATATGGTGACACCCATCCCTCAAATAACCTCCTTTATATGCTTCTTTTCTTTTCATTTCTAGTGTAGGCTCCAGGATTTTTTAATTCAATTATTCTTTTTTGTTGTTCATTCCATCAAGTGTCTCTGAAGTCTTTCCCTTTTATAGCCTCCATCATGCTAACTTGCCAGCCCTTACCTTGGAACAATCCAACTATCTATGAATACACTTGTATTCAGGTAAAAATGGCTGGAAGAAATTAGTGACCTGTAGATTCATGCCAGTATAAATTTTATGGTCTCCAGCTTTAGCTGCTCCCTCAGTTGCTTGGTCTCCCATTACCTACAAGAGCAATTTCAAACTACTGGCTATAGAGCTTCCTATCCAAACACCATGGCCGTTCCTTTTCAGCAAGTCACTTTATCTGTTCCCTAAAGAAATATTAGGCCTTCAAGTTTGAACTCAACTTTCTATATCTGTATCTATAAAATTCTATATATTGTATATTTATTCTAATTTCCTTTTCTACTGTCTCAGGATTAGGTTTCCATTTTCCCATTGAAAACTAATCTCTTTTCTTATGCTCTTAGAAACTGTTAAAATCAGGTAAGGTAAGGCCTCTGTGTTAGTTAGAATTATGGACTTCAAGGAGATAGATACCATGCTCTAATTTCCAGGACTATAAATGTGATGAGATACCACACCTGTGAATATGCTGGCAAAGAGAACTCTGCACATGTAATTAAGGGTGTTAATTAGTTGACCTTAAAATAGGAGATTATTCTGGATTATCTAGGTGGGCTCGGTGTAATCACATGAACTTTTAAATGCAGAAGTAAAAGAAAAAGTCAGAGATATTCAAAGTATGAGAAGGATTTGACATGACATTGCTGACTTGAAGATGGTTGGGGGATTATGGAAAGAGTGAGAAGAAAATGAATTTTGACAACAACCAGTGATCCTGGAAAAGGCCCATATGACCTAAATGAGAACTACAGCCCTGGCTGATGCCTTTATCTCTTCTTTGTGAGAACCTAAGCAGAAAACTCAGCTGATTCATACCATGCCTGGACTTCTGACCCTGGAAACTATGAGATAATATAAGGTTGTTGTTGTTTAGCCAATGCACACATTTATGGTAATTTGTTACACAGGGTAGAAAATAGAGATTCCAACTTTGTTCTCCTTTTTCCAAGATTGCTTTGGTTGTTATAGGAACTTTGCATTTCCATATAAATATAAATTTTAATAAATTCAAAATGTTTAAATTTAATACATTAAAAAAACCAAATTAAATCTAATATATGTGTAAAACAAATTTAAACATTAATTTCTACCAGAAAGGCTTT
>NW_007773555.1:0-4384 GCF_000696425.1 Galeopterus variegatus | reverse complement strand
AACCCGTGGCCTTGGTGTTATCAGCACCACATTCTCCCGAGTGAGCCACGGGCCGGCCCCCTGTACGGCTTTTAATAGTACAGTTGACTGAAAGAACAGATTCTCCAGCCACCTCTGGTGGAATGTGCACACACTTAATTTTTTAAAGGAAATCCAGGTGATGGAGGATTTAAGCTTGTTACTATTGAGTACAGAGATGGCAGGCTGAAAAGGATCACAAACATCTAACTGAAATAACTTCGAGGAGATTTACTAGGGTTGTGTAGGTGTGTATCAAGTACACCATATATACAGATAGGAACGGGTATTAGAGGAAGAGTTCAATGCCTTAAGAAATAAGGGAGGAATGAGGGTAGGGAGGGGAAAGGCAGGGTAAAGAGGGGAAGTGATCACAGAAAACAGCAGGAAGAAACGTGTGGTGGGGGCTCAACTGAGCTCCAGCAGCTCTAGCCTTTCCTTTTATGCCAAGGGCAGGCTTAAGAGAAAGCACAGATAACGGAGGAAACAGGGACCAAGGGCTTGTTACATATTTACCATCCTGTGTGGCATCTCAGATTGCACTCTGGTCTTGGAGGGTTATTGGACTCTTCCCTTTAAAGATCTTTCTCAAGGAGATTAAAGCAGCCATTAACAGGCACAACTGCCTCAACAGACCTCCTCTTTGGTGTCCTATCATAGCCTTCCCCTTTGACATTCCAAGTTTTGCTAAACTGGTTGTAAAAGACAGGATTTGCAGGCCTTCTTAGCTCCTGGGATCAGACAGACAACCCTTGCAAAAATACGTCTTCCAATCGGGTTTACACTTACCTGCTGCCAGCTCCCATCCCACAGTCTATTCAGACAGTAAAATGCCTCTACAAAAGTTCCTGTGTCTGGTCTTCCTAAATCAGTTTGGATTCTAGCCTGAAAGCTGTGTAAAATGTTATTCAGGAGCACCAGAAATAATCACTAAGCCCAGCAACATTTCCTAAATCAACCGCCTACCTTCAACTATACAAAATGTTGTAGGAACTACAACACTTGCCATTTATGGACTAAACAAACATTCATGTCTTTGACTATATCCAAGCAACTCTGAAGAGCCAATGTAGGAGGTCTTGTCATTTTGTTGAAACTCAGATGTAGGCCCAGTGCTGTGATGTTCCTAAGGTCATCCACTCTTTAGGCTCAGCCACTTCCCAGCCTCCACGTCTGGACATGGTGTGATGTTTCTACTTATATGCACAATTACTTGTCAAGTGAGACGATATGGCATTTTAGGGGAAGTCTGGCAAGGAGCAAGAGGCTAAAGAAAAAAATAGCAGCAGTGCTTGTGATACAAGGGAAACACACATGGAGAGTCCTAAACAGGTTGGGATTTTAAGAATAGAAGGTGAGTTTAATGATAGCATGGATCCATGACATGATTAAAATGAACTAATCCACAGTGCACTCTATGCAAAAAAATGCCACACAAATGTGAATTTGCTGTAATAACAGTCCTAATGTCCTGGGTAAGCCACCTTTAGAGGCTATAGCCAATGGGAAAACTGCTCATGTGAAAGTTGGAAAAGTAGTTGAGATATTTAGTGAGAATACAAACAGAAAACACAAGACTCAAAATGTGATCTGGAGAAGGTGGAGAGGCTGAAACTAAAGGGCAAGCTGGGGACTTTTGAAAGTCTCAAGATAAGTTGTTGCAAATATCCAAGATGCAAAAATGAAATCTTAAAAACCAGGGGACAAATGCTTACAGGCTAGGTTGAACACTCAACATCTGAGGACACTCTGTGTGGCTGCGCAAAATGGGCCAGATTGGCTTAACATGGCCCTTTTTTCAGTGTCTTTTTGAACTTCATGGGTACAATTGTTGGATTCATTGCTGGGAAACCCTAGCTAAGCCCTCCAAATTTGCTAAAACCGAATAACACTACTGCAGAAAGTTTGAGTAACTGCGACCATAAACTCCAGGGTCTTGAGGACATTCTGGGCAATACATAGGGAAGTCTCAGATCAATTCACTGGCCTTGACTGGGAGAAACCAAGCTGTTGTCTTTCACCACCTCCCACCACATTCTTTGGAATGTGAAAAACAGCATGTAAGCCTTCTAAGCTGACATTTGAATTACTTGCTGGGTCTTAAAATTTATGGAGATGACTAGTTTCATCCTCTTTACCTCATTCTGTCAGTTCATTATCTTGAGGTAACAGATATTGGTTGGTAGCAAAGGAGATATTTTAAAAAACAGGCACTAAGGGCACAGGGCTGGGCCAGTTAGCTGAGTTGGTTAGAGCACGGTGTTGATACACCAAGGGCCAGGGTTCGATCCCCGTTATTGGCCAGCCGTCAAAAAACCCAAAAATCCTGTTGTTGTTAGTAAGCCCACCTCTTGTAGAATGTCCTTGAACACCAATTTACTAAGTCTCTAGTACACCAGTAGGTGGTGGTGCTATTAAGAATATAAATATGGTCTTTTCTTTCTAGAAAATCATGGTCTACTCATGGAGGCAGCAAGGGAAACAACAGATCATAGTATTTTAAGGAATGTGTCTCAGTCTTCAAGGCAATTCTAAAAGGAGATCGAAAATTATTTTGATCCACTACAATATTGTTGAAATAAGAACATATACAATGTCACAATGTGATTACCTTGAAAATAAATTCTGGTATACTTTTTTTGGTGGGGGGAGGAAGACATCACATAACTTTAAAATTCTACATCTTAGCAGCAGGAGTCGAATGCAGGCCACCTTCCTCCCTTACACACTTCCTACTTTGAACGCTTTTAGGATTTTTCTATGGTCAAACATTTCCAAAAGGTTTGAATCTATCTTTTCTTCCAGATTTTGGAAGCAGAGAAGTAACAGTGATAGAAAAAAACTCCTTGGCCTAAGCAAACTCACACCTATGGAGATCCTTTCCTTTCCTTTCCAGAAGCACTGCTTGGCCAGTCACTGGAAACATGTAGTGTTGGCCTTGGTTGCCTTCCTATAAGATTTCAGTGTGGCGGAGGAAGAGGAGAAGGAAAAAGAGAGAAGGAAGGGGGAAGCCTAAGAAGCAAAACCTCTACATCCTGCAGCAATGGTAGTCCTGAGCATCTTCTCCTAATGAAGGGTGTTTAGGCAAACAAATTTACATTCTGTTCCTTGGAGGCACAAATAGTCTTTTAGGAATCTCAGCTCTGACCTTTGCTTAGTCTCAGCCATTGAGCTCAAAAGTCGTAATCTGACAAAGCAGTTCTCGAAATATATTCCAAGGCTCCCCAGGGGTTCCCAAGATCTTTCAGGTATCCATGAGGTCAAAACTATTTTCATAATCCTAAGGGGCTATTTGCTATTCACTGTCAGTTATCCTGAGTATGCAGTAGAATTTTCCAAAGACATGAATGTGTGATACCACGACAAACTGAGTATAGGAGATGTGAGAATCTTGCTGTCTTCTATCTAGACACATATAAAAGAGACTTGCAAAAATGTAAAATGTTGTCACTGTCTTTGTTTTGGAAGATATTTTTCACGAAAGTAATATTTATATTAACATGAAATGTTTGTTATTTACACGACCTAACTAAATATTTTAAAATATTTTTAATATGGTGAATATGAATAGCTAGAATCCACATAAATGGAAATGCTCTTTAAACTCTTTTCAAGAGTGTGAAGGCGTCCTGAAATCAGAAAGTTTGAGAACCACTGCTCTGGCATAATGCTGGCTGCATAGGAAGCACAGAACACTCACTGCCATATGGCTTTCAGCCAAGGTTTCTGCACATCTTGTATGATTTTTCACAGAGACCTTTTTGGGAAAATTGGATGACAAATTTCACATAAAATTAGCAAAGCAAAATTAACCACTTTCCCCCCTCTCTCCTTCCCCTTGTAAACTCCATGAATAATTATGTTTCAATCTGGGAGACAGATTTGGCACATCACAAAGAAGCACTGCATATCACTGCTCTATCAATATACTGTAAGGGACTTTTAGGAACAGATCAAAGTTCCAGCAAAGTCCTTAACATGTGGAGTGTGACAACTGCATGTCACAGAATTATACATGTAACTCATTCCCAAGAAGAAACAAGTACGTCGCTGCTTTTGACACTCAAACCAGAACTGAAAGCTTTTCACTAGCATCAACTGATGACCAGAAAAAAAAATCTATCTTTGAAGCCTCCAGGTTTACGTCGTCTAAAAGCATATGGTTTTGTTTTGGGATTCACATACCACTATTCTTGATGAAGCTATTTTAGTTGAAATTATTAAGATTAATGCTTGGTCAAAAGCACGGATTTCATAATTATCTACACAAATGTGGAAGGGCCCAAGCCAGCTCATGAGATGGAGTTTCAGAATTTTAGTACATGATAGAACGGTCAACTCTTCAAGATAAATCTTCAAAGTGGCA
>NW_007773554.1:2910-4384 GCF_000696425.1 Galeopterus variegatus | reverse complement strand
GCGGGAGCGCCGCCGCGCTTCCCAAGCGCCGCACTATCCAGTGCGCCACCGGGCCGGCCCTAAGAAGTATTTTTAAAGAATCTTTATTAGGTGGATTATTGCTGCTTGCCTTGGACCATACCTCAGATATAATAATCTTGGCCCTTAAACATTAATTAATTGATGTGAGGATAAACTTCCATGAGCCAAATCACTCCATTTCTACACAAGAACTCCAAGTCTTCTTCCCACAGCCATGGACACCTTTGGAGTATTGTCATCTGTAAATTTTTGCTTTTCTCAGATTCTCACAAACTCTTCCTTTGTATCCTTCAAAATAAATAGTGCTCACACATGATTCAATAACTGAAAAAATTTATATTGAGACCAGAAGGATTTAATTATCCCCAGTTTCAGATCCCTATCTACCCCCCCCCAAATCTGTTCGTTATTAGAATTATTGATCATTTTTTGGACTTCAAATATGAAGCTGTAGACTTGAGGACTGGCCTTCGATATCTCTTCTCCAAAAGTTTGTTACCAATCAAATAAAGAGTCCAATATCTTCTAAGTGAAACTGTAGGTATAATATCAAATAAAATGTCAGTTCATAGAAGGTACTCAATATGTAGCAGTTTACTGAGTGACTGAAATAAACTAAATAGAGATTAATGCTATGAGAGCATATTTAACATAATATTCATCTTAAAATAGCAAATTTTATTATGATTCAGAAAATATAATTTCTCTCCAGGATGCTTTTATTTCCTGACATATTAAAGAAGCCCTATATTTTGCTAGATGGACAAGTATTTTATTTAAGTAAATTCAAAGGATTTGAAAATTAAACTTCCATTTCATTTAAGAAAAGGACAGTGATGCCCCTATAATTTATATGTACTCGGTGCCTATCATGGCATCAGGCACATCACTGCATCTGAACAAGTGTTTGTGGAAGGGAGAAAGGAAGGAAAGAGGACAGAAGAAAAAAGGAAGGAAGAAAGTTTATTACAGCATGTTGAGAGGAGAAGGTAGAACTTGGATTTAAGATTCCTGATTTGAATACTATGCAGAAAACCCATTCTTTAATCTTTGCTATCTGGAAGTGGTAAATGAAAAGTCATTCATTCTGCCAAGAATATCTGAGCTTCTACTATGTGCAGACACTTCTGGAGTTACAACACAAATAAAACACAAGTCACAGCTCTCCATATATCCGCAGGCTGTAAGAGGACGGATTACTTTCCAAATTTCTATAAACTACTATAAGGTTTATAGGAATGTACTGTAGTCAAATGATGGAAGGAGGCTGGAAAATGGTATCAGGGAAAACAAATTTGGATCATTACTTGAGCTAAATTTGGAACATTTAATAGAAGTTGGATAGTCAGATAAGTTAAAAAGATGGCATTTCAGTTGGAAGAAATGTAAAATGAAAGGGCTGGGGTATAAACCTCTATATTGAAGCATCCCTGGACATTTAATTAGTTTGTTA
>NW_007773554.1:922-1851 GCF_000696425.1 Galeopterus variegatus | reverse complement strand
GAAAGGGCTGGGGTATAAACCTCTATATTGAAGCATCCCTGGACATTTAATTAGTTTGTTATGGCTAAAGCGTACGTTCTGTGTGTATGTGTTTGTGTGTATGTGCATATATGTGAGTATGTGTGTATGCATTTGTGTGCATGGGTGTATAAAACATGAGATGGGGTGAAAGAAGTTTCTTTTTTTCTTTTTTCTTTTTTTTGTTGTTGTTGTTGTTGTCAGCTGGCCTGTCTGGGGATCCAAACCCTAGACCTTGACTTGGTGTTATAACACTGCGCTGTAACCAGCTGAGCAAACTGGGCAACAAGTGNTGCCAGGCACCGGTATACACATTTTACACATACTAACTCATTCGATTAAAACATAAGTGCGCACGCACACACACACACACACACACACACACACACATGTCTTTGATATAGACTGTTATTATCACCCTGAAGCATAGATAAGGTAAGTAATTTGCCCTTATCGTGTAACCAGGAAGCAGCCGAGTCAAGTGTTGAAACCAGCCAGTGTGTGCAGGGTCATGCTAAGGTATTTGGACTAGACAAGCAGTGAAGCATGCAGATTCTGATTCAGTTTGTAGAGGCTTAATTGGAAGGAAGAAAGCAGGAGAACTGGGGTGAAGATTTTCTTTGGAAGACATACAGCAGCTCAAGTTGTCAAATAAAGGTCACTGAAAAGACGTCTTAAGAAACAGAATATCAGTGCCTGATCACTAACTTCAGTAGAAGTGAAATGGAGAGGGGTCAGTACCATTCCTGTGTCTAGCGCAGGTGAAACAGTGAGACTGAGGTTTAATTTTCTTTCTGAGCCCCCAGTGGAAATGTCCAGTGCAAGGCTGGGATACAGGAGGAAGCAACTCTTGGAATCTTAACTAGAGACAAACATGGGAGTTACGAATATCTTCTTAATAGGTGTAGGTG
>NW_007773554.1:0-442 GCF_000696425.1 Galeopterus variegatus | reverse complement strand
AAATTGTCCTTTCAAAAATCTACTTTGCGGCCAGTAGAATTTTATTTATGATTTTATTTGGGGCCTTTGTTTTTTTATCTACTTTGCGGCCAGTAGAATTTTATTTATGATTTTATTTGGAGCCTTTGTTTTCTTTTTCTTTTAAAAAGGTATTTGTAACCAGAGTTTTCACCTGATTGTAAATGCAGATGCCTCTAAGTACACCCATTATTTTGGTCATGGCAAGGTCAAACTTCCAGAAAACTTTCTTCATGTCTATCTGTCGCATTTCAAATGAGGAAGGATCAGGTGCTGGTCAAGAAATGAACAAAGCTTTGTGCCAGGTGTACAGTGAAAATGCTGCTTGTTATTCTTACAAGGTGTTATGATTAACAATTTTATTTTAATACAATAGAGATACATGTCAATCAAAACATGTAATTTTCTTATATTGACACAATTA
>NW_007773553.1:3449-4384 GCF_000696425.1 Galeopterus variegatus | reverse complement strand
ACCACTTCCAGGGACATTTGGCAAAATATGGAGACATTTTTGGTTGTCACACTTGAAGGAGGGTGTGCTCCTGGCATCTAGTGGGTAGAGAATAGCAATGCTGCTTAACTGAGGATAATTTTACCACCACCACCACCACCACTTCCAGGGACATTTGGCAAAATATGGAGACATTTTTGGTTGTCACACTTGAAGGAGAGTGTGCTCCTGGCATCTAGTGGGTAGAGAATAGCAATGCTACTAAAGATCCTACAACGCACAGGACAGCCCACCCACCCTCAACAAAGAATTATCCGGCCCCAGATGACAATAATGCCGAGGTTGAAAAACACTGGTATAGTTCTGTGGTTCTCAAAGTGTGCTTCCTGGACCAGTGGCATCAGCATTGCCTGGTGATGCAAATCCTCAGGGGCTACTCCAGACCCCAGAACCAGACCCTCTGAGGGGTGGGCCCAGCAATGCGTTTTTTGTTTTGTTTTGTTAGTGTGTTTGTTTGTTTGTTTGTTTAAAAGATGACTGGTAAGGGGATCTTAACCCTTGACTTGGTGTTGTCAGTACCACGCTCTCCCAAGTGAGCCAACTGGCCATCCCTATATAGGAATCTAAACTTGTGGCCTTGGTGTTATAAGCACCACACTCTCCCAAGTGAGCCAGGAATAAATGTGTTTTAACAAGTTCTTCTGAGAGATTTTTGGTGCTCCCTAGCCTTTGAGAAGGACCGATGTAGCACATGAGATGGCATGAGGCATGGGAATTCTACCAGCTGATGAACCTGTCTGTGAAGGATTGTATTGCTCACGTCCCAAATTCACTCAGGTGCTACAGTTAAATGCTCATTTTTTTCAAAGATGGTGTAAAATGATCCAGAGAAGCAAAAACTCCTGAGTTAATTAATTGCTTAGAGGGAAAAAGTTATCACAGATTTCACTGGCAGG
>NW_007773553.1:0-2540 GCF_000696425.1 Galeopterus variegatus | reverse complement strand
AAGAGCAGAGGACATGGGATGATGCTCTTTCAGCCCCTAAAGCAATAGCTCTCAATCCTGGTTGCAGTTTACAATCACTTGGAGAGCTTTTAAAAACTATTGATGTCCCAAGCAGGGCTTCTGGAATGCTGGTTATGTTTGTGTTTTTAACCTGAATCATGGTTCTGTGGGTGTGTTCACTTTGGGACAATGGGAAAAGTTGTATACTCGATTTGCACATCTTTTATATATGTGCTGTACTTCAAGTTAGAATATTGTTTTTTAAATATACCAATTGGAGTCTTACCCCAGATCATTCATATTAGAGTCTTTGGATGTAGGCCCAAGCTTTGTTTTATTTGTTTTTATTAATAGCCCATAGGTGACTATAATGGCAATACCCAATCACACTAGGTAAGAGTCACTGATGTTTCTCTTATTGGAGTAAAAATTTAAATTTTATTAGGGACCACTACTTCAATCAATGTTTCCTTGCTCCTTTCTGTTTTCAAATTGGGAAAACAGTTTGGTTTACCTCCTTAACTGTATGCTTGGAGTATATTTCAAATAATTGGAAGATCTGACACCAGGCCCTTTTCCCACATGGGAACAGTCACTGCTTCTGAGACAACTCTCAGCTCCCTGGCCCTCTATAGCCCCCACTGCTCCCATTTCTTCCCAACATGGAGCTGGGAATCCTTTTGCTATTCATCAAGACTCAAATGAGACTTTTGTAAGGTTTTAGTTCCCACTCAAGGATTCTGAGGAGGATCTTAAGGGAGTGCACATTAGTTCTGTATTAGTTACTCTTTCTGCGTTTTATTAGGAGAAGCAGAGCCAAAGATATTAGATACTGCCATGACGTAAGAGTGGTTTAGCAATGGGGTACTCCTTGTAATAAAAGGAAATAGCAAAGTGGGTCTGGATCATCACTGGTAGTAAAGTAGTAATTGCTCAAAAAGGGGGTCCCTATGGCTTCCCACAGCTGCTGTGTGATCTTGGGAGAAACATGTTTCCTGTGAGTTTTGCAGTTATCTTTATCTGTTTCCCAGCTATATTAATGGCAGGACTGTCTTTTCTTTTTTCAGTTCAAGCTGATTTTCACTTTTTCTTAGTCCTGAACAGCTTTTGACTTTTGTAGCACAGAAAGGTTAAGTGATTATCCTAAGGTGTTATGGACTAAATTGTGTCTTCCACCCACCCCCCAAATTCATAAGTTGAAGTCCTAACCCCAGTATCCCAGCCTGTGACTGAAATGGGAGATAGGGTCTTTAAAGAGGTAATTAAGGTAAAGTGAGGTTATAGGAGTGGGTCCTAATCAAATATGACTGATGGGAGTCAAAATGGCGATGGGTCTGGAGCAGGGGCACCAGAAGACAGCGTGAGCCTGAGAGGTGTGCGCTGTGCTGCCAGAGTGCTATTTGCATTTCCAAGAGCAACAAAAAAAGAATAAGACTTTGATCAACTAATCTACAACTATAAAAAAGCAGCAACAGATTCGAGGTTTAGGGCCGACATTAAAGAAGATTCCTGGGATCGCCCGAGCCGCGCCGTGGGACCGAGCGAGCAGCCCGAGGCGGCAGCGGCTAGGACGGGCATGGCGACAAAGCGGAAAGGGAGAGGGAGCCGCTCAGCCGGCCCAGCTCTGTGAGTGACCCCCAGCCCGGCCCTGCTTGCGGGGCAGACGCCCGTCCGGCTTCTGCCTGCCCCACTAGGCCAGTCACCGGCCCAGGGCTGCCTCCATTTTCTCGGGTCGGGGAGGAGCTGGCCGGCTTGGCCAGGCCTGCCCTCCTCGCCTGGCTCAGCTCCTCACTGAGCCTTCCAACTTCCTTGCCCCGGCGCAGGGCCTCCCGGGGTCTGCGGGCTGGCCTCACATCCCACTTCCCCTGCGGTTCTCTGGCAGGGCTAGTGGCGTGGGGAGCCCCTGGCCAGCGTAGGGAGGTCAGGGAAGAACGGGCCGGGCCGATTGTCACTCCACCGCACCCTGGGCTCTGGCCCCGGTAAACTTCCTGTTACTGGGAGGCAGATACCATCTCTGTGGCCATCAGTTCGGAAAAATGCCTAACCAATTTGTGGTTAGGTAAAGTGGGATCAGAGCACTCCCGAGCTCGCTTGAACCTGCCAGAGAGCTAACTGCGGGTGGGCGTTGGAGTCAGTCTGCGCCGGGGGGAATGAAAGAGGAACTGTGTGCTGCAGGCTGCTCCCCTGAGGAGCTCACGCTCCGGTGTGGGAGATAAGACAAGTACACAGATAACTGCAATACCAGGAGGAAGGTGATAAGTCCAGAGAAAGCCCTATACAGTGCTACAAAGGCACCCAGAGTGACCGGTCATCTCTGCATAGCAGAAACCTGAAAGACTTCCTGGGTGGGGCGGTGCCAAGCAGGGGCTTGAAGGCCTGGCTGATAGACAAGAGTAGCAGAAGACACGTCCCAGCCCAGTCTAGAGCGCACAGAGCGGGGAGACGTCCGGCTAGGGAGGTGGAGACTCGGCAGAAAACGCACACCCTGTGGGGCCACCAATGTGTGATCCAGCAGCCCAGCAGAGTCCAAGCTGACCAGA
>NW_007773552.1:3397-4384 GCF_000696425.1 Galeopterus variegatus | reverse complement strand
CAACCAGTTCAAAGGAGAATCTAAAGAACAGACACATTTATAGATCAGAAATGTGGACAAAAGGGCCGGCCTGTGGCTCACTCCGGAGAGTGCGGTGCTGATAACACCAAGGCCACAGGTTCGGAGCCTATGTAGGGATGGCCGGTTTGCTCACTGACTGAGCGTGGTGCTGACAACACCAAGCCAAGGATTAAGATCCCCTTACCGGTCATCTTTGAAAAAGTTTTTTAAAAATTAAAAAATAAATAAATAAATAAATGTGGACATAATGTAATGTGCACAATAATGTGCAAATGGAAGCAAAATTGGCTTGTTCTGCAGTCAGGGAGGAAAGTCAATGGAACCTCTGCAGGACAGAATTTGCACATCTGTAGACAAGAACTATTTTACTTTGCTATCAGTTCTCTACAATTTACAGAGTTGTAAATAGCTAAAAAGCAATGAAAGGCTAGAATCAGATAACTTGGAAGGGGCTGAGACTGGAAGGGTGTGTGCTAGACCAGCTAACTCTTACTGTAAAGAGACAGATAGTAGATACTTCAGGTTTTGTGAGACATACAGTCTTCCTTTCAACTACTCAATTCTGTCCTTGTAGTATGAAAGCAGCCATAGATAATATGTACAAATGAGCATGGCTGTGTTTTAACAAAACTTTATCTATGGACCTGAAATTTGAATTTTATATAATTTTTGTGTCACAAAATATTATTTAAAATTTTTTTCTCAACCCTTTAAAAATGTAAAATCCATTCAAAGGATGAATGCAAAAACAGGTGGCTGCTGGAATTGCCCCACAGACAGTAATTTACCAACTTCTGCTCTAAACAATGGAGTTTTCCATTGAAGCACAACTTTTTTTCCTACTCTCCCCCTGTGGTAGGCAGAATAATGGCCCCCTAAAGATGTACATATCTTGGGCCGGCCCAGTGGCGCACTGGAGAGTGTGCTGCTTGGGAGCACGGCGGTGCTCCCGCCGAGGGTTCGGAT
>NW_007773552.1:0-1826 GCF_000696425.1 Galeopterus variegatus | reverse complement strand
ACACGAAAAAAAAAAAAAAAAAAAAAAAAAAAAAAAAAAATCTCAAAGAAAGATTATTCTTGATCACAAAATAAAGCTGGTCTCATTAGGTTTGGCCTAATTGTATACACGTAGGTGCAGCAAGAATGTTAATTTACCACTCTGACCTTATAAATTTGTTGAAAATTTTCATAAGGAATCTCAGATTAGACTTTAAATTTGGGTAAATTCCTCTCTTCTTGAGTCCCCCAAATATCTAAGAGTCTTGGGCCTGCCAGGAAGTGACCTTCCTTACTCACTGGTAAGGCTGGGAACTCTGTGAGCTGGGTATCAGGTCAGTTTTCCTGGGAGGGCTTTGAAAGCACTGGCTCTATGAGAGTCAAACTTATTTCCTTAGAAGGGTTGGTCATACCAATTAAATGAGCATCATTCTCAAATATGACAAGGCAAGGCCTTGATGGCAAATCCAGTTTTTCCAATTATAGTCTGGTAAAAAGGACATTCGTGACAAATCTATGCAAATAATTATACTGCTATGAAAAGTAAAGACACTCAAGAGTTCTGGGGGAGTGGAAGGAGATGGGCCAATGAAGATAAGATATCATTTAGAAATGTTTCATTTCAGCTTGCAAAAGCAGAGTCTACTAAATTGTTATTGGTTACATATAGCTTTATGAAAAAAGAGAAAAGGCTTCCTTATACATCCAGAAAAAAGAACATCAACAATATTTCAAACTACAATCATCTCAACAGTTCATTCAGTCCTATGTAATTAATTCTTGTTTCCTTGGACCTTGGGTTAGCAATCACATGAAGCCATCTGCTTCTTGTTCAAAGAGTTCTGGAAATCCTAACTTGACCTACTGGTACACTCTGAAGGTTGTCTAAAAAATGTCAACAGTTTGAAGTCCCTAGTGCAGTTTTCTTCCATGGCATGGAGAAAGGGTGGCTCTGAAATGGTTCTTCTTTGTTGAAG
This sequence comes from Galeopterus variegatus, assembly GCF_000696425.1. NCBI lineage: Eukaryota > Metazoa > Chordata > Mammalia > Dermoptera > Cynocephalidae > Galeopterus > Galeopterus variegatus. The sequence continues at coordinate 871 of NW_007773552.1, read as the reverse complement.
ACAAAGAAGCTGATTGGCCAGTAGCTGACTGTTGAGCTTTCAGAGAAACATCAGAGTAAAACAAAACCTATCTGTAGAGGACCTCATAGTGAAACAGATAATATTTCTACTTGTTCTAAGAGTGTAAAAGTCACATTCTTCTTTAATTGCAATGTTATAGAAAAAATGAAGTTAATTGAGTAGACCTAGGATCCATGGATAAATTTCTGAACCTCCCAAACTTATACCTAATATTGCATTTGCATTTTGAGGAGAAATGGCTCATAGCTTTCATCAGATCCTCAAAGTAGACTATGTCCTCAGATTAAGAACAGCTGAACCACATGGGTTTTAAGATTCTTTCGAGCACTGACATTTTGATTTTATGATTAGCCCTCACTCCTCCCACTATCTTCACGCACTGGCCCCACTCTCAGCTCTAGGTCTGAAACAACTCAGTAGCTCAAGCAGCATTTTTCTTTCTCCTTTCTAATGAAGATACACCTATCCTCATCTCCTAGACTGAAACTCCTCTGATCACTACTGAGTGGCTGTGCTATTTCTTTGTTTTTGTTTTTGCTATTTTCACATACTATTTTCAGTCTATAGGGTGTTTTTGTTACTGAAAGTTGCCTACCTTCCAGTAACTTTGTTACTGAAAATTGCCTACCTTCCAGTAACTTAAATTCTACCTTTTCAATTTGGACCCATTACCTCTTTGGAAACCCAAGTTGGACACAACACGGCTCATGTAAACTTGTTTTCAAGACAAATGGCTGGCCAGAAATCTGGGACAATGTGAGGAACATCAAAATAATTAATGATAGCAATGGATTATAAACCACAGAATTAAATACAAGCCCATGAGTTTATACTGATATAAATGAATGGG
>NW_007773551.1:3043-4385 GCF_000696425.1 Galeopterus variegatus | reverse complement strand
TGTTGCAAATGGCAGTATTTCATTTGTTTTTATAGCTGAGTAGTATTCCATTGTGTAGACAGTTTCAATAAGACAAAAGACCTAAAGAATTTAGTTGATTAATAGTGGAACATTAGCCAAAAACTTGATCAACATGCAAGTGGCTTAGGAGACTAATGCTTAGAACAGGGAAGGCAATAGCCTTCTGAAATTGTCCAGTGGTCAGACCAGACTTAGACTTCGGTTTTGGACAGCACTTTTCAGAAGGGACATGAGTGAACTACAGCTCTCAGTGAAGAGGACTAGGGTATTTCTCCTGAAATATACATACCAAAAAATGTGGAACTGGCATGACAATAACATTAATGAGGTACCTCTCTTGGGACAGGATACTAAGAATTACTGCATTGTGAAAAAAAGCTAATTTACTTTTACATGGGGCATTATGATTTAAACCTAAGAAAAAAACCAGATATCACAGCTTATTGAACAGGTCATATCACACTCTAAATGTTTTCAGTTTGCATCAGTCTTTCTTTCTAATACACTACAAAACACACACAAAAGTGCACCCACCCATGCGCGCACACACACACACACACACACACACACACACACTCACACCTTCTATTAGCATTTATTGGGAGAAGCTGGCTTTTTAAAGACAAGAGCTAAAAACANCACACCTTCTATTAGCATTTATTGGGAGAAGCTGGCTTTTTAAAGACAAGAGCTAAAAACAGAAGCTAATATTTATTAAATGCTAAGTTTGTTTCAGACCCCCTTCTAATTGTTTTAAATAGAAGATAGTTAGATAGATGATAGATAGATAGATGAAATTATCTATTAATTTTTAAGGTACATTTTATTATTATATCTATTGTATAAATGAGAAAACTGTAGTCCAAAGAGGTAAGTGATTTGCGTGGCATCACACAGTTAGTGGAATGCAGTTTGGCACTAGAACCCATGTAGTTAATCCACAACTTTAATATTAGTTTAATATTAATTAATTTAATCTTTAATAAAGACTGATAATTTAAAGCACAGAAGTAAACTAACAGAACAAATAATGCATTTTCAGGGAAAAAATTTGGCAGAAGAATTGTGAAGGAGATCCCAGAATTCTGTGAAGTGAATTTTCATGTAAAGCATTTCAATATATTCATTGAATTATTTGCAAAAATAATTTTTAAAAATAAAATCTCACCATGAAAATATGCACGAGTCTTTCTCTTTATTCAAAGTAATATGCTATGAGTCTAGAACCTAGAAATATTTTTCTAATAAATGGACTTGCTTTTCAACTTTGCAACATAAAGTTGCAATAACAAGATTACCTTTTCATCTGTAAAATGGGATT
>NW_007773551.1:0-1717 GCF_000696425.1 Galeopterus variegatus | reverse complement strand
TAAAAATCCAAATCGAAATGGACATTTCTGGAAAGGCTTACTTGCATAATTCCTATTAACCGCGATCTTGTCTTCACTTTGTAATACCCCAACACAGATTAGATATTTCTATTTGTGCTTACCAAGTTTTATTGTCACAATATTATTGTGATGATAATCTTGAAAGTATCAGAGTTCCAAATGCTGGCGAATGGTCCATATGTTTCAAGTAAGACTCAATAAAACCCACAGACATATACATAAGGCTACTTCAAAAAGTTCATGGGAAAATAGAGTTAAAAGACAATACAAATCTTTCTGTGAACTTTAAGAAGATCCCTCATAGAGTGAAGGGGTACAGAACAAAAACTCCACAACATCTCAGATCAACACATATTATTCAAGTTGGAATTAATTTGTGTTCTCATGGGGCTTTTAAATTATCATATTCTCCCTTGTGTTATAATTAGATTATAAATAATTCTTTATCTGCACAGAGATATATGTATGGTACATGCTCATTAAATAACTTTATTAATTAACATTATAATTACTTTATTATAAGTGTTTGAAATTAGAAAGCTATTGTTTCATGGTTACATATTTTTAAGAAAATAGTGCTTTTAGATACAAGTCATAAAACTAGGATGTTTAAAGTAATCAATGTTTATAATGATCTGAACCAATAAATATCTAATAATAATATGAGATATAATGTTATAAAGGTAATAATACAACCCAAGAAGTAAGAGGAATCTCAACTGATCATTTCTTTTAAGCCCTTCATTGCATGTGAATCAATTTATTTACAAATAAAACACGCACTTGGAATTGACAAAATAATATGGTGTTTAAGCACAGTGAAGTACTATTCAACCTTTAAAAAAGAAGAAAATCCTGTCATTTGTGACAACATATAGCCAAGGACAGAAAGACAAATACTGCATTATCTCACTTGTATGTGGAATCTAAAAAAGTTGAACTCAGAAGCAGAGAATAGAACAGTGGTTACCTGGAGCTTGTGGGGGTGGGGGTGGAGAAGTTGGTCAAAGGGTACAAAATTTCAGTAATACAGGAGCTATAAGGTCAAGAGATCTATTGTACACCATGGTGACTATAGTTAATAACAATGTATTGTATACCTCACAATTGCTAACAGAGTAGATTTTAAGTTTTCTCACCAACACACACACATACAAAATGTGGCCTAATGCATATATTAATTAGCTTGATTTAGTCATTCCCCAATGTAAGCATATTTCAAAACATCATGTTGTATACCATAAATATATGTAATTTTGGTTTTTAATTAAAAAAAATTTTAAACCAAAAAAATGCATTTGTGTTGCTTTTTTTTCTAATTCAATAGGGAAGACAGTTATTAAAGTATATCCTTCTCTGAAATTTTTTTCTAATTCAATAGGGAAGACAGTTATTAAAGTATATCCTTCTCCGAACTGAATATAAATCAATATTTTAGGAAATAAAAATGATTTAATTTATGTTTTAATTTTGACATCTTAGAGTGAGACATCTTTATAAACACTATATTAATATATTTTTCTTTAATAATTCTTTCTCCTATTTCTCAAAATTATATTAATAAAATACGTATGGTTCAAATCTACTGTCTACCTGTACTCCAGAATCAAAATTTTCATTTCTAATTCTAGCCAGCTGCTATGGAGCTTACAAATTAAGAACCAGAAGAGAGGACTCAGCCAGAAAGCTCAGAATA
>NW_007773550.1:1171-4385 GCF_000696425.1 Galeopterus variegatus | reverse complement strand
GCACTGTGCAAAAACCAAACCAAAAAGCCAGCTTCTTTAGCCATCCTGATCTGACCATGTAAGAAATATGCTCCCCCAAACGCATATGCAGTTTCAATCAATATCTCAGCCTTGAAGTAATGTACATGATATTTGATAAATCATGTGCATATTTGGGCATATAAACACTCACACATATACTAACATATAAGCAGGCTCTTCATATGTGAACATAAAACTACTCAAATTGATTGCTCCTGATGTGTGCAGATGTCAAGTGAAAGGGCCACTGAGAGGCCAAGAGTCCTGTCCTCATGAAAATACCATCCTTTCATCTGCAGCTGCAGCTGCTATTTTTCAATGTCTGAAAGAGACAGGACTATCTATAGACAAAATTACTGCCAAACCTCTGCACTAGAACTTAGATACCAATAAAGAAATGTTTGCCCTGTTGAAATGGTATTTGGGAAGATGGTAGATCAGAAGGAAGCCCCTTTTACATAGCCTTTTGGGTAAACCATATTTTTTAAAAGTATTATTCATAATTAATGCAAAAAGATCCTATCCTTGTAGACAGATAAAATAATTTCACTAGTAATCAAATAGCTGAAATCTATCTAATAAGTTATGTTGCTGCATTATCTGAAAAAAGGGAGAGGTCTAATTCACATATCTGTAAAGTTTATTATAACTCCAAAGTTGCCTGTCTAAATTGGCTTCTTCCTGAAGATATGAGTGTGTACATTACATAAAAATGAAGAAAGGGGCATTGTTTCTCACCAAAAGTGAACTCAATTTCAAAGAAACCAGTTAAAAACTGGAATTATTCTAGTAGAAGTTCCACACCACAAACAGGTAGTGGGAAGTGTGACAATTGCAGATCATGTGTACTCTCTGTCAAAATATTTCTCAGATTCTTTCTGCTAAATAGCCATTTTTGGTCTTGTCTGTGTGTTCCTGTTCTGTGCAAGAATGGTATTTCCTATGCTTTAAAATATGAAGTTAAAAAATGTCAGGAATGTTTTTAGGTCAGTGCAGTTAGCTGATTTTTAAAGTTCTGCTTTTATATTTTTTCAACACAGGTGATAACCGAAAGCATTTACCTATTTGTATAATGCATATTAAATGAATATTAAATCTGCCTATTTGATGAGTTCAAATAAATATCATTTATATAGTAAGTGTGTGTGTGTGTGTGTATAAATATCATTTATATAGTGTGTGTGTGTGTGTGTGTGTGTGTATTATATGATATGATATATAGGATAGGTCTTTATAAAGAAGAGTTTGGGATTAGAAAAGAAAAGGAAAGAAAAGAAAGCTCCAAAAACATTTAATGAGTTGCTACCAAGAATTTACAAGAAATTGAAGCATCTTATTTTAAGGATTACCATGGTTTCATGAAAGAATAACCAAGAAAATGTTGAAAAATAACAGGGTGGTCTAATTTATTTTACCAGCTAAATATAATATGTTCTACTGAACATATTATAAGTCTACCGTAATGAAAACAGCTTGGTATTCCAATTATTTGTTGCTTCCCCAGAATGCCTTTAATTTTAGTTGGAATCTTCATTCTGTATTCTCCATGTCTATTACCTCTCTGTCATGGTTTTCATTTTTTTGCTACAGCTTTCCCTCTTTTAAAGAAAGCTCTTTGGGGAATCCACTAAAAACAATGAAGGCCACTTCTGAGGTTGTTTAGATTCAGCAGTGACCTTTTCCTGCCTCTGCTATAGAATTAGCACCTTGTAATTCATAGGGTACAAGCAAAGTACCTGATATTCTACACAGTGCACACAAGTCAGCATGAGATATCAAAAGTGTTAGACTAGCAGTTCATCAACTCTGTGAATGCCAACAAGAAAATACAATTCCTACACAATTCAGCAGCAAGACAAGTAGACATCAGCTGCCAGAGCAGGCTGGCCGTAATGTACTGTTAACCCTCCCTCACTTCATGTAATTAAGCCTTTGCATCCATCTCATTTACCACTAAATCTTCCTATAAGTTAATGCCGTGGATTGATTTGGGAAGTACCATCAAGCAGTGGATTGTCATAACCAGAGACTTTATTCCACACCAAGCTGTCTCTTCTCCAGGCCTTTGCACATGCTATTCCTTCTGCCTGGAACATGCCCCCAGCACCCCCTTCCCTCCCTACGAACCTGTCCTTGTTATTGCCAACTCATTGTTTAAGTTTCTTTTAAATTATATGTAATTTATTCCATCATGTGAATTTATTTAATTCCACAATTCTTCTTCAGTCTGAATACAGACATGACTTTCTTTAAAGGCTTTCCTGTCTCCCAAACATTACATTAATGGGTTATGTAAGTTATCATTCCTTTCCTCTCAGGCTGTGCCCAGTGCTGATGTTCACAATGTAACACTAGACAATCTAACTGCCTCTTTGTTTCTCTATGTCCCCCACTGGACTGTAAACTCCATAGGACAGGTGCTAAGCATGTCTTAGCTAAAGATACATTCTCAGCGCCTACCACCATTGCCCACCATATTGCAAACCTGCAATGCACAGTTTAGCTTCTTTGGAAAGATAATGACATTAAAAACTATCCTTGACACAAAGGATACTTACAAAATAAACAGGATATGCCACAGACTTTTCCTCAAATCCATCTACTTTTTTCTATTCCCAAAACCATAACCAGGCCACCATCACCTCACACACAAACTCTAAGGAACCAACTTATTAGCATCTGCACTTTTCATCCTGCCCATCTTTAGCTTTTAATATGCAAGTCAAGTCATCATATCACTCACCTGCTTAAACCCTTCATTGGCTGTCCACTGAACTTAGGATAAAAGATCAAATACTAAATATGACTTATAAGGTCCGGCACATCTGGTGCCTGCCTCATCCGCAGCTCCATCTCTCTCCACTAAACTTCAGGTTCACCAGGTATGCTCCCAGCTCAAACGCTGTTCCTTTTCTAATTGGATATTCTCTGACCCTTCCACCACCTTTACAAAACCACCCCTCACCTGGACAACCAATTCTTACCCTGTAGGTCCCAAAAGCCACCCTGTACCCCAATATGAAAATAGCTTCACCTGTTATTTTCTTTCATGGAGCAACACATTTTTTTCCTTCAAAGCATTTTTCCCAATCGGAAAATCCCCATAGCGATTTCCTAATTGTAACTTAGCCAATTACAATTTTGTAATTGTATTCTCTTAGTAAACTGTAAGGTCCAGGAGGGCAGGAACCAC
>NW_007773550.1:0-249 GCF_000696425.1 Galeopterus variegatus | reverse complement strand
ATTACAATTTTGTAATTGTATTCTCTTAGTAAACTGTAAGGTCCAGGAGGGCAGGAACCACACCCCTAGTCTCTTTATCAGTATATGCACAGTGCTTAGCTCTGCACCTATCTTGGCATGTGTTTTGAATGAATGAATGAGTAACAAGTGTGGGAAATGCAAGAGAAACTCAGAAGAGAGAGCTGTTATTGAGAGTCAGCCCTCTCCTGCCAGACTGAGCTGCACTGAAAAACATGTGGTAGATTTAGA
>NW_007773549.1:3287-4386 GCF_000696425.1 Galeopterus variegatus | reverse complement strand
AGTTCAACACTTAACACAACGTACTAACTGGATATTGTATGTCTATTTTCTCCCTTCTTTGGGACATATATTCCAATTAATGCATACTAATACAATTAACTTTAATTGGCATTTACCATACAAAGGGAAATCATATTGAGTGTATTGTCAGCTAAACACTAATACATTTCCTACCAGGCTACTAAATCATGACACCTGTATTTTATAGTTGTGCAAATGGTTTTGTGTACAACAGTTAGGGCTTTTTAATAAACTCCTGTTAAGTGACATGTGGGTATTATTAGCTCCTTGTTTCAATCTGCTGAGATCACTATTCTTTCAGTCAACATATTATCTATTGCTCCCCAATTTTTTATCTGCAGTTTGATCAGCATGCAGCAAACGTCCTTATAATAGACTTTAATAAAACTGTTGAATAAGGCAGGACTCTGAAGTACACCCCCAGCTGACTATTATCTAGATTCACATAAACTATTTAGAAAAGCCAACTGTGAAATTCACCTAAACTTGCTGCAATTTGATCAATATTTCTCAACCTTGATCATAAGTATAGCATATTTGTCAGAGAACATGATGAAATAGTGGATGCCTATGCTTTCAGAATTCTCCATATCTGTCATTGTAGAGCAAAAGCAGCCAGAGCCAGTACTTAAACCAGTGAGCATGACTGCATTCCACGGAAACTTTACTTGAAGAATCAAGCAGCAGGCTGAATTCGGCCCCTGCAGCAGTTTCAGTATATTAGCCGTATCAATATATTAGCATGAATGTATTAGTTGACATTAATATCAATTGTCATATCTGTAACATCTGAAAGTAGGTAGGGGTCTCTACAAGAATGGAAACTATAGATGGAAAAAGTCAGGGAGGGAATTTAAAGATTAAAATCTTCCCCTGAGGAGAGGTGATGTGTAGCCCACTTCAAAGAGTCATCATGAACAGCTGAGGGCCTTTAAAGAGGAGCACATGGGTGGTAACAAGGTGTAAGAGTGCTATGGACTGAATGTGAGCATCTCCCCGAGTGTATATGTTGAAATTCTAATTCCCAATGTGATGGTATTAGGAAGTGGGGACAAATGGGGAATGATTAGGTCACGAA
>NW_007773549.1:1449-2161 GCF_000696425.1 Galeopterus variegatus | reverse complement strand
GAGGAGAGGATGGCCATCTGCAAATGAGGAAGGGAAGTCTCACTAGACATAGGATCTACTGGCACCTTGATCTTGAACTTCCCGGTCTCCAGAACTGTGAGAAATAGATGTTTGCTGTTTTAGCCACCCAGTCTGTGGTAATTTGTTCTAGTAGCCTGAACTGACTAAAACAGAGTCTACCTAGCAACAAATGCAAATTTCACCTATTTTGCACTTTTGCTAAGGTTTGAGACAGGTTTTGGTATTGATATTACCTAATTATAACCTTCAATTCTCTAGAGAATTGATATAAAACAGAAAAGTGGTACAGCATTCAGCTACCCCCAGCTTGAAGTATTTTTTAACTTGGCGGGTGACAGGCTTTGGCAGATGCCTTGGACATATATATGTAAAATAGTATTTAAAGGTAATGTTCAAAACTGTACTCAGTAAACCTTGACCTATGCATTCACAAAATACAATTATAAATATAAAAATAAAGAAATGAATCTTTGTCCTTGGGGAAGAGTTAGTTTGTCATATGAACTGAAACAGGAACTTCGTCCTTTTGGGAAGGACATTATAGTTCTATATACTTGTATGAAGTCCATATACTGTCTTTCTTCAATTATAAAATGCCATAGATTGCAAGATGCACAGCTGATTTAATGACAAGTTTCCAGAAAAGAAACCAAAGCAAACTAAACCAAATCTCTACTTCAATAAATGTCGC
>NW_007773549.1:0-630 GCF_000696425.1 Galeopterus variegatus | reverse complement strand
ATTTATTAGATTTATTGCAAAATTAGTAGAGTTCCAGTGTACCCCACACCCAGTTTTAAATTCAGTTGCCTCTTTTGCTCTTGTGGAGTTTTAAGAGTTACTTGTATATTTTAGATATAAGTCCTTTATCAGATATATGTTTTGCAAAGATTTTCTCCCAGTCTGTTGTGTTTTCATTTTTTCTTTTGTCTTTTCTTTTTTAAAGTATGTCCCAGAACAGTTTTTCTGTTCCAGGATCCCAACCAGTATATCACATTAAACTTAATAGTCATGTCTGCTTAGGCTCCCTGGTTTTAACAGATTCTCAGTCTTCTTGTTTTAGATAACCTTGACAGTGCTGCAGATAATTGATCGGGTATTTTGTAGACGGTAACCCACCTGCAATTTGTCTGGTGTTTTTCTCATGATTAGACTGTGGAATTGTTTTAGGCAGGAAGCCCACCAGGGTAAAATGCAATTCTCAACACATGTTTTAAGCATACTTACTATCAGTATGACTTATCCCTGCTGGTGTTAACCTTGATCACTGGGTTTGGAACTGTCTGGTTTCTCCACTATGAGGTTATTCCTTTTTTTTTTTTATCCCTCTCCATATTATACTCCTTGGAAGAAAGTTACTATGTACAGTTC
>NW_007773548.1:3825-4387 GCF_000696425.1 Galeopterus variegatus | reverse complement strand
GGTCCGCTCACTGGTTGAGCGTGGTGCGGGTGCAACACCGAGGGTTGCGATCCCGTTACCGTTCACGAAAAAAGACAAAAAGGAAAAAAAAATAGTTTGGGATATTTGAATGCTGTTAGAATAAAATCTAAAGGAACAGAGGCATGGACAGTATTTTGAATTCTGAAATTTATCATAAAATTTGATCCTTATAAATCTCTGCCAAACATTCTTACATTTAAGACTTTTTCTAAGCATTTGTGCATTTGAGACTTCTTGCCAAATAAATTTTAATAAATTGAAATTGATAAAAAGTGTTCTTTAATCTCTGCAAGTGATGGTAGATTGGCAAATCTATCTATATGGTCTATTGAACCTGAATATGTAAAAAAGATAAATTTTGACAGAGATAGTGACAGATTTTCCCAGGTTAAGTCTCAAAACAGAAACCATATTCATTAATGAAACAGACCAATATATAGATATGTTTTTCTCCTTTTACCAAAACACACATTCTTGTAATTAAAAAGTTTTAGGCAAATACTTCTTTTTCTTTTTAATAATGTAATATTTTAGTTTTTAT
>NW_007773548.1:0-1898 GCF_000696425.1 Galeopterus variegatus | reverse complement strand
TCCTTAAGTAGATTTCAAATATATGCAAGAAAATTTAGCACAGGGAACTACCTTCAACTGTGTCAATTGAACCTGATAAGCTATTCAGACATCTCAATTAGGTTTTCCTCTACCTCTTTATATACAAGAGGGGCATGATGGTCCAGATCCAACTATGTTTTTAGATGACATATTCAACAGTAGGAGAGATTACCAGAGGTAGCTAGAGTCTGAGAGTTTGATTGTCTTTTTAAGCCTAGCTAATGTGCAGGAAAATAAATTTCAACTTCCCAGCCTCTTCATTTGGATATGATGTACCCAGATTTTGAGTCCCTTCAGTTTTACTGCTGAATTGTGACAAGTAATCATAGGGTCCAACCTGTCTTGGTTGCAACTGCTAATCAGGATGTTTTCCTCTCCAGGCTTTGAGCAGGACTTGGTTGCCAGGGTTTTAGCATGTTGAGTGACATCTGTTGGGTGAGCCAACCTGGTAGAAGCAAACTCGGGTAAAGTAGCTCCAATTTGTTTCACATACTGTTCTATAAGCAATTCTCCTTTTGGGTAGGAAGGATATGTAGGCCCCTGTGACTGACTAGTCAAGGTCTCCTATACAAACTTTCATAAGGATTTAAATCTACCTTGCTCCTGGGGGCCACTCGTATCTTTAGTAGGACCATAGGAAATACTTAGATTTGTTTCCTGATAAAGGATGGTCAGGGCCTTTGTCAGGATCCAATTCATCCATTCAGTTTTCCTTGTAGATGTGGCCTCCAAGAAGTATGTAGTTTACAACTTATATATATATTTTTTGTTCCTGGATATCAAAAGACATCACTCTCTCTCCAGATAGGCCCATAAGAATGAGCTATTATGAAAGCATATTTAGTGCTTTGAGTCGAGTCTAAGCAGTTAGTTCAGCTTTCTGAGCTCATGTCTTTATTACATACTATACAAAACAAATACACTTTTCCCCATCCATTTCCAACTACCAAATCCTCCACATATAGTAATGCTCATTCTAGTGTCAGTAAGGCTGAAGTTAGAAAAAAAGAGACTCGATGCTAAGAATATCATACAGAGACTCAGCAAGATTGTTCATGGACAATCCAAAGCCAAAATGCACCGTTCACTTATTACAGACCAAGGACTAGGTCCAGCACAATCTGCTTCAGGTAGGCAGCATGTGTACAGGCATCTGTGACCCTGAATAAATAAGTATAAAGTTTTCCAAAATAAAAATCCTCAGTCATAAATTGGATCTAATAAGGCTTTGATGTTTTGTTTGTGCACAAGAAACAATTATTTTCAACTATCCTGTTTCTTATGTAGAAAAAGTTTCATTCATTGCTTTTAAAAGAAAGCTTTGAATATACTTCAAAATCAAAATCAGTAGAAAATGTTAACTCTTTTTTGACTTCAGAGAAGCCTCATTTGGTCACAGATAGATTAGATTTCTGTACTTGTGCAGAGATATCTATTACGGGTGCTCTAAGAGCAAGGACACGATGCAAGTTGATGGTGAGTTTCAGTTTCCAAGTGCGGGTAGCTGGAGACATTGGGGAAGCTGGGAATTCCTGGTTGTGTCTTCCACCTAAAAAGGACTGAGCTGCTGCTTGGACAACGAGGAGGAAATTTCCATTCTCCAGGGGCCAAGGGAGCATCAAGTCACTCTTGGCCCCATGTTGGGTGCCAAAAATTTGACAACAAATGAGTCCCATAGAGGTTCCTTTCACCATCAGCCCACATGTGAGAGGCAACTTAGTCAGGGGAATCCCTGATCTGTGTGGGTCCAAGTGCTCACCGCTGTACATCTCCTATCACACTTGCCAGACAGAACTTAAAAGAAAGCATTTTTTGGTTTTTTTAGAAGATGTAGAGTGGGAGACAGAGGGTAAAATCCCAACTATCTCTCCATTTGA
>NW_007773547.1:1788-4388 GCF_000696425.1 Galeopterus variegatus | reverse complement strand
GACCATATCTTTGATGATTATTTTGGAAGATCATGTCTTATTCATAAGCCAGTTGCAGCCCTCCCTTAGGAACTAATAAAAACCCCCAGAAGAATTTTACTACTGCAGGTGCTGCTTATGCTCTGACCAAAATTACATCAGAGAAGAGAAGTGAGCAATTGGAAAAAACGATTGTGCCTCACTGTGTTTCATTAGACTAAAAACGCCTTCATACCAAGGTGAACATTTCATTGCAGGCAAAGTATTAAAAACAAAAAAATACACCAGAGGAAAAATAATTTGCACAGACCTGTCATACCACTTATTACCCCTAAGTGTCAGTTAGATTAAGAGTTGAAGTGAGGAATCAAAACCTCTTTTAATAAAAATGCAACTAGAAAGTAGCAGATTGCATTTTCCAAAGATGATCTCTCTCTCTCACTTTCTCCTCGCATTCTCTCTATCCATCTCTTTTTCAATGTTTGTGCTTCAGTTTGGATACTTTTAATTGACCTGTCTTCTGGTTCACATGGTTCACAACTCATTTTTTTTTTTTAATTGACCTGTCTTCTGGTTCACATGGTTCATAACTCATTTTTTTTTCCCTGTGGACAATCTACTGTTAAATTCATTTTACAATTCTTAATTTCACCTGTTCTAGAGCATCTACACAATTTAATTCATTTTATGAATTTTAATTATTTGATAAATTCTCTATGAATTTTTCTATTTTTCATAAGTCTCTGTATATTCTTAGACATATTAACTAGATTTATTTCAAGTCCTTATTAGGTAACCTCAATACTTGATTCATCTGTAGATATATTTTATTTTATTTCGTTTTTTTGAGTGTTCAATTATGTGTTTGTATTTATCTGTACGTATAATGTGAGTCTAGTAAAGTTTGACAATGCTAGATATTTTGGGAAAAAAAAAATCTTTAGAATCTTCAGATGATGTTGTCTTCCTTTGGAAAGGTTTAACCTTTTCTTCTAGGCAAACAGAGTAGTAGCTATTTTTATTAATTATGGACTGTCTTGAGTAAGACTATGTTGCAATCCTTATAAATCTAGGTTTACTTTTAATTCACCCTTGGGTTTCCAGGGTTTTCAACTACAATCCTCTTTATTTTGCAGTGATCTGGATCTATGATCTGGATCTTCAACCTCTTGTTCTAATTAGAAGTAGCATTCTATTAGAGTAGAGGTAACTACAGGAGCTAAGTCACAACTCCAAGATTTTTATCTCTCTGTGCCTTGGAATTTCAAATTCTTTTTGACACAGTTAGTTTTATACTGCCCTCAAATACTTCATATCAATGTTTTGTTTGGCTTTTCTAGTCATTTTAGGTAGAAACAATAATTGGCTATCAGAGACTTTATTCCACCAGAAGAGAATGTAATATATGTCAAACTATGTGATTAGATGTTTTTATATGATGAAAATCAAGTCATTATTAGACTCCCTTTTTAGAGTTCAATGGCATATTTGTACAGTAGACCCTTGAACAATGCTGGAGTTAGGGGCATCAGTTCCCCACACACCTGAAAATCCACATGTAATTTTTGTTTCCCCTCCAATTTATCTCCTAATATCCTACTGTTGACCTTACCAATAATATAAACAGTTGATTTACATGTATTTTGTATATTGTATGTATTATATACTGTATTCTTACAATAAAGTAAGTAGAGAAAATAAAAAGTTAAGAAAATCATAAGAGAAAATACATTTACAATACTGTACTGTATTTATTGATATCATAAATTTATCTCACCTGTTTACAACATGATTTGTTTGTCACTACCTCAATCAACATCAAGAAAGTGTTATACAAAACACTTTCTTACTAACACACTGTACATCAAAAATGAAAAGATATTTTTTCATGTCTGTTGGCCTTTGGTATATCTTCCTTTGAGAAATGCCTATTTAACTCTTTTGCCCATTTTTTAAATGGGTTGCTTGTTTTTTTCTTGTAAAGTTGTTTGAGTTCCTTGTATATTCTGGATATTAATTCTTTGTCAGATGTCTATTTTGCAAATATTTTCTCCCACTCTATTGGTTGTCTTCTAACTCTATTAATTGTTTCTTTTGCGTGCAGAAGCTTTTTAGTTTGATATAGTCCCATTTGTTTATTTTTCCTTTGGTTGCCCTTGCTTTTGGGGTCACATTCATGAAGTCTACGTCCAGTCCTACTTCCTGAAGTGTTTCTCGTATGTTTTCTTTAAGAAGTTTTATTGTTTTAGGGTATATATTTAATTCCTTAATCCATTTTTAGTTGACTTTAGTATATGGTGAAAGGTATGGGTCTGGATTCATTCTCCTGCATATTGAATGCTCAAGATCATTCAGCATTTAGGAAATGCAAATCAAAACCAAACTGAGATACCATCTCACCCCAGTTAGGATGACTAATATCCAAAAGATTGTGAATGATAAATGCTGGCAAGGTTGCCGAGAAAAAGGAACTCTCATACATTGTTGGTGGGACTGCAAAATGGTGCGGCCTCTATGGAAAATGGTATGGAGGTTCCTCAAACAATTGCAGATAGATCTACCATATGACCCAGCTATCCCACTGCTGGGAATATACCCAGAGGAATGGAAATCATCAAGTC
>NW_007773547.1:0-788 GCF_000696425.1 Galeopterus variegatus | reverse complement strand
GAAAGAGAAATATCACATGTTCTCACTTATTTGTGGGAGGTAAAAATAAATAAATAAATGAATACACAAAAAAACTGGGAGGCGGGGGGTGGGAGAGAAGAAGACACAACAATTACAGTTCCTTGAAATTGATATGACAACCAAACAGAAAGGACATTGTTGGGAGGGATGGGGGAGAGGGAGGAGGGAGGGAGTTTTCGGTAATTGGCCACAATAATCAACCACATTGCATATTGACAAAATAAAATAAAATAAAGAAAGAAAAATAAGATAATATGGAAAAGATATTAATTAGGTCTGTAGCTGCCATAGCTGCAGCAAAAACGTCATAAGTTTCCTCTTCTTCTTTTATGATGGTCCTTATGCTGTATTCATTTATCTTGAAATTGTGGGCAACCACAGCTGCAGACCTCAGTCTATTGTACATATGAAGGAATTCAACTTTTTCATTTAATTTCATGACTTTTCTCTTTTCTTGGAAGCACTTCACATCATCAGTGACACTTCACATGGGTCCTATGGTATTATTCATATTTTATTGTATTGTACTAAATGTGAAGAAACATACATAAAAACTACAAGAGATTACTTTTTTACTGTGATACAAAACTTACTGAAGAACTAAAAGCTCACACAGAGATGGGTAGCATCACATGATACTCAACACAAGCTCACCACAATAGCAGCAGAAGGTGGCTACAAAATTATTACAGTAGTACAGTATGTAAAACAGTTAATTTTATTCATTTATGACTTAATATTGCATCTTTATATTTATTTACATTTCT
>NW_007773546.1:3979-4388 GCF_000696425.1 Galeopterus variegatus | reverse complement strand
CATAGATAAAACGTCATGCGGGGCATCTTTCCTATTTCTAAGTGGAAAAAAGAAATAATAGGGTAAGCATACTTTTATTTCTTTACTATTCCCTAAAACAGCCAGCATTATTTAAAAAATGATTGACAAATATTATTTACTAAAATAATATAGCTGAATGGCACAACATGTAATGCTAATTATAAAATAACCAACCAGGGCTGGCTGGTTAGCTCAGCTGGTTAGAGTGCAGTATTACAACACCAAGGTCAAGGGTTCAGATCCTCATACTGGCCAGCCTCCAAAAATAATAATAAAATAACCAATGTTTCTTTCATATTAAAATAGTATTCTTTATATTATTAAAGATTTTGTGGCTCTGAGTACTTAACTCACTGGTGAATGAGTGACAGGAAACTAGACTGTAAGC
>NW_007773546.1:0-3417 GCF_000696425.1 Galeopterus variegatus | reverse complement strand
TTTTGTGGCTCTGAGTACTTAACTCACTGGTGAATGAGTGACAGGAAACTAGACTGTAAGCGAAAGGGTTTTCTAAAGATCTAGGAGGGCTTATGAGGATAAAGGAAAGCCTACTAGTAGTATGGGGCTCTAGAAGTTCATCTCACATAGTTTCCACTTTAATGAGCTAAACAGGAAAGACAATCAGAATTCTTGCCACTAATTGGTGGGGGTAACACGAAGGCAAAGAGTATAGTGACTTCGACCTCTTCTAGTACCTCTCTCCTAATGATTTGTGACATTCATTACGAACCCAAACACGTTTTCCTCCCCACACCCTCCACCTCTCTATGCTTATTCTTCAAAGATTATATATAACATTGGCCAGTGTTACTGTCTGCAGAAAAGTCACCCAGTGTTTTTTTAAAGTTCACATTAATCTGATGTGTTAAATCAGCATTGGTGGGAACCAACTATCCCTCACTGTCTATATCCAAGTTGGGTGGCTGGAATCTCTGGAAAAGATGTAGTCCCTTTTGGACTGAGAAAAACTGGATCCCATGTGGCCTTGTTTCACGAAGGAAACATCCAAAGTCAATTATTCCCTTTTTCAAAAGCAGTGTTAAGAATTAAACTATGGACATCCAGGGGCTCTGTAATAATGAATACACCAATGAGGAGAGCACTTCATACAGATGGATGGATCTCCATGATTCTAAATATTTTACATAAAATGACTGGAAAAGGGCAGTGGAAAATTACATAATCAAGGATACTGGGCACTCTCATTCCCTTCAGAGTTCTTGTGTTTAATAGAATAAATCTGACTCCATTTGGCAATGGAAAATAAAGGGTGATAAAAGAGAACTACTATGGTTACTGTAATGTTAGAGGTTTGCAAGACTCTGCAAAGGAGATGAGTTCCCTTCTTGCAGAAAGAGCGATCAATGTCATTTTACACACACAAAAAAAACATTACACAGCTCAAAGAGCCACAGGGTCAGCCTTTGGTAACACAAGCCAGCTTGTAACTAAGTAGGATTAAAAGATTACATTTCATTTATATTCAATTGTCTGACTGTCTGCTTTTCTCACCATGCATTACATAGCTCTTATTACCACAGTACTGGGGAATTTGAACTTGGCCTTCTTAAAATAGACTATTTTCAACTTCTCTGAAAAAAAAAAGTGTACCAACACCTGGTAGAAGCAAAATGAAATCTGAAAATATGGTGCATAGATGTTGTGATATTATGATATGTCTATACTGGTTTTCGTCCATGGTTCCTGGCTCATAACTCCCACAGCCCTTGTTATTTCCTAAGTGACGACTCTCTGACCTTCTCCTGCCCTCCTCTCACCTGCTCCTTTTCCTCCCCATGGCGGGACTCTAATCTTCCCCTCCCTTTCTGTCTTGGAGTGGGCCATAAATAAATTCTCTAACCTACCTTGTGTGATTGTAGGTCATAAAACTCCCACTTCAGAAGGGGGCCTCATATCCAAGAGAAAGGAATGCTGCATAAAGAGGCCAGAAAAAATCCGAACAAACAGGCCTTGCTGGGTTTCCCCACTTGGTTTATTAATATTAGATCATATCCTTTTTGTCCAATCACATTTCTACATGGTTGTCCATGCTTCAATCATGCCTACATAATGAAGCTTCCACAAAAACCCCAAAGGACAGAGTTCAGGGAGTTTTTGGATAGCTGAACATGTGGAGGTTCCTGGAGGGTGGTGCTCCCAGAGAGGGCATGGAAGCTGTGTCCCTTCCCCCATATTTTGCCCTATGCATCTCTTCATCTGTATCTTTTGTAATATCTTTTATAATAAACCGGTAAACATATGTGCTTCCCTGAGTTCAGTGAGCGGCTCAAGCAAATTAATTGGACCCAAGGAGGGGGTCGTGGGAGCTTACATGTAAGAAGCCTGTATCTCTGTTAGAGAAATTCCATGGAAAGACCCTGGGAATATGCAGAGAAGGAGGAGCTGGCTGAGCCCAGCCTTCCAGCCATCCCTGCTAAGGGACCAGGTCTGCTGAATTCCACCAAGTGGCCATTGTTTGAAGTTGCTAGGTTTTGAGGTAGTTTATTGCACAGTAATAGGTAACAACAACCCTGTCCTGGCACAAGGGTGGCAACTTCAGTCTTCTGGCTAAATCAGGCCTGCCTCCTGCTTTTACAAAGTTTGAATGAAACAGCGATTCCCATTTGTTCACATGTTGTCTATGGCTGCTTCCCTCCTACAAAGGCAGAGTTGAGTAGTTTTGCAAAGGAGACCATATGGCCCACAAAGCCTAAAATATTTACTCTTTGGCCCTTTACTAAACAATCTTATTGATCCTGCTCCTGGAAAAAGCCTTACCCATAAAACCCATGATTCTCTCTCCAGAAGAACGTAAAATAAGTAGCCTGTTATTAACCATTTAAGTCTTGCTAGAATAGGAGACAGAGACCTTATGCTGACTTTGGCCAAAGTTATGACCTTCAGAAAGCCAGTTCACCTCTCTTGGTCTTAGTTCAGTCATTCGAAAATGAGGAGATTGAACTGAATCAATCTTTCCCTAGAAGCATTCCATGAAACACTGGACCCATAGGATGATCTGTGGAAAAACAGATCTATAACCCCATTTTAGGGAAGCACTATACACTATCTATCCTATTGGAGATAAAATGAAAATTAGCATATTCAGGGTTCTGCAGCAGAGAAACCAGACTACTTTTGTTGATGTAAATGTTTTCTCAAACATTTTTTGTTTCAGGAATCTTTTCCCATAACAGCAGTTGACATCACATGAAACCTTTATTGTAAAGAACACACTCCAGGAAATACTGTCTTGGGGGCTCTTTAAGATCCATTTTTGCTCCAATAGTCTCTGAGTCTAGGATTCATTCTTCTGATTACAGAGAGTTAACTTTTTTTCAGTGCTCTTTTAGACTTCTCTTTCCAAAAACTGCTGCCTTTAATTTTTTAGCAGTGTGAGACTCTGCTGCCAGTATAATTTGCTGACTTTTTAGATTGGAGATGCAGTAGCCAATTAAGCAAGCTGCAAATTCTTCCAAAGGAACCAAAATGACACAGTGATCCCCAGTCTTTGGATGACAATTATAATTGTTGTCTTGAAGTAAAGCTGGGACAAATGCAGACTCATTTTAAAACTACCACTGGTTTTTATAATCTAAAGATTTTTTCACATATGCACAAATAGAGCATATGATTCTTTCATAGCATTACAAATACTATTCATGTAATATCAAATGAACATGTTTACTAAAGTAAACAGTGTTTAGAAAATGTTGAGTACAAAGAAACCTTACTTATCCAGACTGCCTGCTTAAAATTCCAGGTTATCTGACCAAATATATAAAACAAGGAAGTATTTATCCTGCTGAGATAATAATAGGTAAGGCTGTCTTCCACATGCATGGGACTGTTTGAGAT
>NW_007773545.1:3839-4388 GCF_000696425.1 Galeopterus variegatus | reverse complement strand
AGTAGTGTACAGTAATGTCTTAGGCTTTCACCACTCACTCACTGAGTTGCCCAGAGCAACTTCCAGTCCTCCAAGCTCCATTTATGGTAAGTGCCCTTTACATGTGTGCCACTTTAAAATCCTCTATACTGTATTTCTACTGTACCTTTTCTATGTTTAGATATGTTTAGACACACAAATACTCACCATTGTGTTACAATTGCCTACAGTATTCACTATAGAAACATGATGTAAGAGTTTACAGACTAAGAGCAATAAGCCATATCATCTAGGTTTGTGTAAGTGCACTCTATGACGTTCATATGATGAGACTACCTAATGATGCATTTCTCAGAACTTACTCCTGTGTTAAGTGATGCATGAGTATATTTTACACTGCATAATATTGTCCCTTAGGTAACTGAGGCTCTCTGCTTATTATTTCTTTCTGTCTTTTTTCTCACTGTGCTTCATTTTCGGATAGTTTGATGACTTCAAGTTCTCTGATCCTTTCTTTTTTTTTTTTTTTTTTGTCTTTTGTCTTTTTCCGTGTCCGGCAATGGATCGCAA
>NW_007773545.1:0-1991 GCF_000696425.1 Galeopterus variegatus | reverse complement strand
TCTTTATAAATCACCCAGTTTCAGGTATTTTGTTATAAGCAACATAAACGGACTAATACATTTTATAAACAGAAATTAGGAATTTATTACCAGCACATCCTTACTAAAGGAACTTCTGAAAGATATAATTCAGACACAAGAAAAGTTGTCCCAGATGTAGTGTTTGAGATATGAGAAGAAATACAAAGCAAAGAAAGTGATAAATATATGGATTAATATAAATAAAAAGTAATTTTATAAAAACAATTATGGTGAAACAAAAGTCATTGTAAAGCAGACTTAAAAACCTGGCAATGATAAGTTGGGCAAGGGAAATAAATGGTGTTAATATGTTCCAAGTTTCTTGTATTATCTGGGTGGATACAAGCTTTGATTAACTTTAGATTTTCCTAAGTTAAGTATGGTATGGTATAATTTCTAGGGTAACCATAAAAAGAACATAGAGTATTTAATTTCCAAACCTTAGGGAGAAAAGTAGAATGATAAAACAATACTAAGTCAATAAAAAAGATGAGAAAGAAAGAAAAAGGAGTAAAGCAAAGACAACAGAAACAGAAAGTACTAAAGAAAATGAGAAAAACAAATCCCAATATACTTTAGGTAATACTGAATATACCAAATGGCCTAAATCAGAACCATCTAATGTTCCTTAGAAATACATCTATGAAATGTAGAAATAGTTAACAAAAAGATAACTAAAATGTCCTCATACGTTTAGAAATTTTAGACTTCACAAGAAAATGTACTTATAAATAACCCCTGGATTGAAAGAAGAAACAATAATAAGAATTAGAAAATATTTTGAACTAAATAATAGTGAAAATACTACATATATCAAAACTTGTATGCTAAAGATATATTAGTACCTAGAAAAAAATAACACTGAAGAATGTATGCATTAGGAAAAAAGAAAAGGTGAAAATTATGAGCTATGCTCCTATTTCAAAAAGTCAGAAAAAGAACATCATTAAAGTAAAGAAATGAGAGAGGTAATAAAGAACAGAAAGCAATAAAATTAGATAAACATAAAATAGAAAAGATTCAAAAATCAAAGGATATTTGTAAAAAGTAACATTATTGACAAACCTCTGGTAAGAATGATAAAGAAAAAAAAAGACAAGGTACAACTAATAATCAATATTAGGAGTGCAAAAAGGGGTATTACAGATGCTGTAGACATCAAATAGACAATAAGAAGATATTACAATCAACATCCCCAGGTTTTGAAAATATTGAAGAAATGGACACATTTCTATAAAAATATAATTTATGAAAACTGTTTTGATGAAGAAATAGAAAATCTGGAGAATTCTATAACTATTAAAGGAATTAAATCAACACTTAAGAATATTTCTACAAAAACACAACAACAACAAAAACAAAACTCCAGGCCAAGAAATTTCACTGGAGAGTTCTTCCAAAATTCAAGAAATAAACACTTCTGATATTAAACAAAACACATGAGATAACAGAAAAACAAGAGCCATTCCCCAATTTGTTTTTGAAGCTAGCATAATTTTGATACTACAACTTAACAATGAGAGTTCAAGAAGGGAAAATTTCAGGTCAAATTCTCACATAAACATAGATGAAAATATATTAAACAAACTCTAGCAAACCAAATCCAGCAATATATGAGAAAAATGTATTACAGTCCTGTTGGTTTTGTTACAGAAATGAAAATTTGGTACATTAGGAAAATCAATCCATAAAATTTATCCCATTAACAGATTAAAGAGAAGAAAATTTAAATGACCAACCTAATACAGAAAAAGCTTTTATAAAATTTAATATTTATGGCAAAAGCTCTTAGTAAAGTAATAACAGAAGGAAACCTCCTGAATCTGATAGAGGTAATGGCCAAACACAGAAAACATTCTCCAGTGCTGGAGAATGAAAGCTTTCCTTCTCAGATGGGGAAGAAGAATACGAACACTTATCACTACGCTGTGCATTGTACTGGAGGTTCTAGCTAGTGCCATAAGCAAGAG
>NW_007773544.1:3187-4388 GCF_000696425.1 Galeopterus variegatus | reverse complement strand
CCCATTTCCAACCCTTGGAAACACATTCAGGTTGACCCCCCTCCACAGCTTGCTCCTGCCCTTTCCCCTCTGCAGGCTCCCCGCCTCCCCTCGCCCTGAGCCTCAGCCCAGCTCTCTAGCCCACCCTTCCTCCCTCTTGGGCCCCTTCCAGATGCCCCTTCCCCTGGCTCTCTCCCACCTCTTGGGTCATGGAGCCACCTCTTCTGCCCAGAGTTATTAGTGTCCCCAACCACTCCTCTGCCTGCTCATCCTCCCTCAGGGCTCCAGCAGCTGAGTGCCCCTTATCGCTGCCTCCAGCCAGGCCCCTCTCCTGGCCTCTATTCGCCTGTATCCACTGCCTGGGCACAGCAGCTCTAGGTGGACAGAGTTTGCAGCCTGGGGCAGACTCAGGTGCTCACTCAAGTCCCTGCTGCTGCCATCCCCAGGTGCATCCCTCCTAGGACAGGGGCTAATTCAGATGTGCTGGGAGAATCCCTACCTCTGCTTAGGAGAAAGCCCTCCTCTGGAGCTGTCCCTCAGCCCACCAGACCCACAGCTTGGGGTGGGAAGGGTCGAAGTGCTGCTTCACCTCTGCCGAGCTAGATGGCCCTGGGAAAGTTCCTTCTACTTTCCAAACTCAGCTTCCTGAGCTCCACAGGCCCTTCCAGCACTAACAGTCCAGAGCCAGGGGGTGTATGGGAAGCAGAAGGTCTGTGTTCCAGGCTTTTCTCTGCCACCTGCTGCCTGCNGAACGTGCACATGTCCGTGTGTCTGCGTGTGCCATCGTACCTGCCTCACAGTGCTGTTAGGAGGTCTAAACAAGTTAACACTCGTAAGAGGCTGGGCGCGGTGCCTGGCACTTGGCACATTCCCTGTAAATATTAGTAGCTACTATAAAGGAGGAGCTGTGGTGGGTAAGAGCTAGGACTCTGGAGTCAGGCTGCCCAGGCTCGAGGCCGGATCCTGCACCTGCCGTCTCAGGGTTAGTGTGACTGGTGCGGGGTTGCTGTGGATTTGGGTCCACCTGTGTTTGGTCCTCAGTGGTAATATTTTCCATGTACCCTGGCCAGCTGCCCCTCCCGCTCCCCCACAGCAAACCCTTGTTCGCGTCAGACAGCACCCTCTTTGCTTCGCAGGAAATGTGCCCTAATTTCCTATCCCCCACACTCACCTGCACCTGTCCCCGTTCTCACTCCATCTTCTTCCTGCAGCCATCCGGGCC
>NW_007773544.1:0-1502 GCF_000696425.1 Galeopterus variegatus | reverse complement strand
CCATGTGTCCTGTCCATTGTTTTAAATGTCACCTGGGTTGGGAATATTGACCTCTTTCCTAACTGATCATCTGAGAGTTAGAGGCAATTGAGAGGTGGGAAATGGTGAGGGAGGGCTGAGAGGGGGCTACACTCCCAGGCCTAGAGACTGGCCCCTGGATGTGGATCCCCAGCCCAGCCACTGCAGAGACAGCAACCCCTCCCTGTGTAGCATGCAGGGTCCCATTTATACCCATTGTCACAGAATTCCTGTGAGCTGGCTAGGCAGGGACCCCATTTTGCAGACAGGAAGACCAAACTCCAAAGCAGCTGTGGCTGACGTGGAACTCAGGGGACCTGTGGGGATTCCATGTCTTCACAACCTTATCATTGCCCACAGCAGCCCAACCCCCACAGGATGGTCATCGGGTCTCACTCCTCATGGTGCAGAAGGGGAAACTGAGGCTCAGAATGGTGCAGGGCCATGCATTCTCCCCACTGGCCTCAGCTCCAGTGGCAGTGACAGCCCACAAAACCTAAAATATCTTTCCTAGCAGCCTGCTTGCTGCCTAAAATCCCACCATCAGATCCCCTATACCTGGGTAAAGCATATGTCTGGGGGGTCTGGCACTGAGAGGGGCAGAAAGACAAGAATTACAAGCATGTGGTGTCCTCAGACTCCCAGAACAGTTGAGAAGGAAGAAGCCTGGGCAACAGTAAGGGGACAGCGGTCTAGAAAGGTTGAGGTATTTGCTCACAGAGGGTGGGGGTTCCATCAGGCAGCAGACCCAGGCCCTGCTTTCCAAACCTGAGCTGTCCCTTCCTGTGCCCCACCCTGCAGCCCCTACTTACATGTCCTGTCCTGGAAGGAGGTGGGTCTGGAGGGGCAGGTCCAGCTCCTCTGGCTGGGACAGTGGGTGGGATGCATGGGAACACGTCTCCCCTCTTGGTCACCTTTCTAGAGGGTGCCGCAGGCTGCGGCAGATTAATGGTGCGGAGGCCACTCATTTCCTCTGGCCGGGAAACAGGCCACACCACACAGCCCCCATTGTTGGCCGCCCTTATCTCGGGAAGTTCTACCTGCCCCTTCCGGAAGAGGCAGCTAGGCCCCCACGCCCCCGGCCTCACCTTTCCTTGCATCTTGGAGGCTGGGGAGCTTGGCAGGGCTCAGATCATGCAGGCCTAGATCTTCATCCCCCCACACACACCACCATAGGAAGCCTGGACTTTAGCCTGAGGGCCAGGGGGACCCATGGAGGGTAGAGCAGGGCAGAGCCTGCATCCCAGCTGGGCTTCAGAAGGGCAATCCTAGGGGAGACCAGGATGAACTGGAAGGGATGAAGCTGGAGGCAGGGAGGCTAGGGGGCACTGGGAGCCTGGCTGTACATGGGGGCCCAGATGGGATAGGGCAGTTCAGGGAGCCATATTCCTCTGCTTAGACCCTCCCTTGTAGGAGTGCACACAGCCTCTGGTTCGGACACCCCCTTTAGGATGTAGCATGGGCACACAGCTCCTCCAGGAAGC
>NW_007773543.1:2160-4388 GCF_000696425.1 Galeopterus variegatus | reverse complement strand
TATAGGAGGAAAGTTGTAGAACACATACCTGGTCCCACCAAAACTCCCCGCAAAGGTAGCTGCTATTTTGGGAGTAGGTGGGCAGAATATTATTAAGTCTTAACCTGAAGTGCCTGGAAAGAAATCAGGTAATGAATTGAGTTTATCTCTGTTGAATAGATGTTTTCTATATCAGACAGAATGAAGGCTCTGGATAGATGTTAAGTTGAGCTAGAAAGAAATTTTGCAAAGTTATGTTTTTTGTGCCCATGACTTTTATAGCCTGATAATATCCACCATTTAGGTTAGGGTTCCTCAGTGGCAAAGGGTCTGCTCAGAAACCATCTGATTTTATTTAATTTAAGCTCCTTTACAGGTTTCTTAAACAGGGGAGTTTTCCTCTGATGCATACGGTTTAGTTATGATTTGGTCCGTAGATAAAGCAACGGAGCAGATAACCTTAGGGGTCCATCCATACGTTTACTGGTTTGATCTTTGGGCACTTTTTCAAACATCTACTCTTATGTAAAAACTCTGTATTATTAATTAACCACATATGGCAAATAACCATGATAGGCATTTCAAATGTTTAGCTCTTATTATCTGTAATCTAAGAATTATTATCTCCAAATTTCCAGATGGATTGTGGATGAATTCATTAAATAATTTACTCATTCTTAACAGATATTTCTTGAGTGCCATTTGTGCCACCCTGGAGAGAAACCACAGATGAGGGCACCATAACCCGTCCTCATGGAGTTTATAGTTCAGAGGGGGAAACTGAAGCTGGGATGGGGTGTAATTTGCCCAGAGTCACGTGACTTGAAAATAGCAAACAGCAGATTTGAACTCTTGTGTTAGAAGCTGATGCTCTTAAGTACTAATGTATAGAAAACAGCATCTCCCAGACTAATTTGTAGGCTCAACATGATTTCAGCAGGATATTAAATTGGTAGGAGAGCTAGTCAAATTGATTCTGAATTTCATTTGAAAGAATAAATATGAAGGCATAATTAAGAAAATGTAAGAAAAGATATTAAAATGAATGTAGACCATCAGATATCAAAACAAATTATCTAACTACTTTAATTTTTCACTAAGTTGCAAAAAGCAGTAAGAATATAAGAGGAATAGAATGGAGAACTGTGGAATAGTAAGTAAATTAGATGTACGCTGAAAGAAAATTTACAAACAACAGGAAAGGGAATATTCAAAAACTAATACTGAGGTAATTAAATCTATTTGAAAAGTTCAAGTTAGATTTTACTTTACACTTCCCAGCAGATGAAATTTCATGTGGATTTAATGTAAAAAAAAAATTATTTTACAAACTCAAGAAAGCACTGGCGGATAGTGGTGAACTAATTAGCGATGGATAAGGACTTTCAAGCACTAAAGCAACAGAAGAAGCCATAAAGTAAAAGATAGTTACATCTGACTACCTAAAAATGTAAGTAGTTGGTCACCAATACTGAAAACAACAACAAAAAAGGCATATGACAAACTGGAAAACCCATTTGCAAACAACCAAAATGAAGGGCTAATTGCCTTACATTAAAAAGAAAAAAATTCCAATTATACAAATAACACTAACATGGGTATAAAAATGTGCAAAGGACACACATAAATTGGCATGCTTGAAATGAATGATGCTCAAGGCTGGTGAGTGTGGAGTGAGACCTTGATCTGTGTCCCCTCTGGTAGGAACCACAGAGTGACACATTTCATGGGGGGAAGGGGAAGGGTAGGATTTCACAATAGGAAATGGAATACAGCACAATAGGAATGCTAAGGAGCTTTAAAATGAGCACCTCTTTGAATGTAAAAATTCCATTTCTAAGAGTTTAAAGCAGTATCTGATCCCAAATTTATATTTAAACTCATACATTACTTAAAATGTAATTTATTGGACACAATCTCTGCAGACAATGATAGGAAACTCTTAAATGGATGGTGATTTATGCCTAACCTATGATGAGATATTATATAGTCATTAAAAGCCCTGTTTTCTTTTTTTATAGGTTATGAATATTCATGAGATACAAAGTCGATTGTCACCCCTCGTGCCCAAGATGTGAAGGCCGGATTCATACTGGCAGCATACCCACAAACACAAATTGCATTTGTACCCCGTGTCCCTCCACCAACCTCCTACCCCTCCCCTTCTCCTCTCCAGTCCACTTTGTAGCCCAAGGAATGTTCCCTCCCTCTGCAAGTCCAATGCACTACTGTGGTCTTTCTTTCCTTCC
>NW_007773543.1:0-1503 GCF_000696425.1 Galeopterus variegatus | reverse complement strand
GGATGGTGATTTATGCCTAACCTATGATGAGATATTATATAGTCATTAAAAGCCCTGTTTTTTTTTAATAGTTTATGAATATTCATGAGATACAAAGTCAATTGTCACCCCTCGTGACCAAGATGTGAAGGCCAGATTCATACTGGCAGCATACCCACAAACACAAATTGCATTTGTACCCCGTGTCCCTCCACCAACCTCCTATCCCCTCCCCTTCTCCTCCCCAGTCCACTTTGTAGCCCAAGGAATGTCCCCTCCCTCTGCAAGTCCAATGCACTACTGTGGTCTTTCTTTCCTTCCTTCTTTCTCTCTTACTTCCCACATATGAGTGAGCACATGCGGTATTTATCCCTCTGTACTTGCTTATTTCACTCAACATTAGTTTCTCCAGGCTCATCCATGTTGTTGCAAATGGGAGAATTTCTTTCCTTTTAATGGCAGAGTAGTATTGCATGATGTATATATACCACTGTTTCCTTATTCAATCATCCATCGATGGACGTTTAGGTTGGTTCCATATCTTGGCTATTGTAAATAGAGCTGTGATGAACATGGAAATGCAGGTATCCCATCAACAAGATGTTTTCATTCCTCTGGGTATATACCCAGAAGAGGGATTGCTGGATCATATGGAAGATCTATCCGTAGTTGTTTGAGAAACCTCCATATTGTTTTCCAAAGTGGTTGTACTAATTTACAGTCCCACCAACAGTGTAGGAGTGTTCCCTTTTCTCCACATCCTTGCCAGCATTTGTTAGTCACTGTCTTTTTGATTATAGTCAATCTAACTGGAGTGAGGTGGTATCTCAATGTAGTTTTAATTTGGGTTTCCCTGATGCCTAGTGATGTTGAGCATTTTTTCATGTACCTGTTGGCCATTTGTATGTCTTCCTTTGAAAAATGTCTATTCAGCTTCTTTGCCCATTTTTCAATTGGGGTATTTGTTTTTTTACTGTATAATTGCTTGAGTTCCTTGTATATTATGGATATTAATCCCTTGTCAGATGCATAGTTAGCAAAAATTTTCTCCCACTCTGTAGGTTGTCATTTCACTCTGTTGATTGTTTCCTAATGACAGAAGCAATGATAAGATTAAGTGGATAAGACAGGACAAAAATTTATGCATAATGAATGATAACAATTTTACAATATACATGTCTGTTTATGGGTTTGCATAGGTGTATCTGTAAAAAAATTATTAGAAGAAAACACACGTAGTATACACAATGGCTTTGTATATTTAACATGGGGGAAAATCTACCTATCAAGAATCAATCTCTTCCTTCTTTATCTTTCTAATTTCATGATTTTTGTAACCTGATGAAAACATTGTAAATTGGCACATTAAGTGAAATCGTGATCTTATTTTTTGCATGTTATTTCTCTTTTGAACCTTTTCAAGAGAAGTAATACAGGTCTTTCAGATGGCTACTTGCCAATATCACAGGTCAGGATTTTAATGAATTCCCTCCTTCTGAGGCCTAATTTAAGCCCAATTTAAAG
>NW_007773542.1:3996-4389 GCF_000696425.1 Galeopterus variegatus | reverse complement strand
TTTAGGTGTCAACTTGACCAGATTAAGGAATACATAGAAACCTGGTAAAGCATTAGTTTTGTGTGTGTCTATAAGGGTTGTAGGGAAAATATAGGAAAATGGTCAGGGCTCCCTGAGATATTCAGAATCTTGCCAAGCATTTGATGTAAATATGCACGTATGCCCAGGTGCTCCTTGGTTATTGTCTAACCCTGGGGTGGGTGCTATGGGAAGGTTGCTGCTGTTGCTGCCAGGGCTCCTGGGACAGTACAGGAGGCCACCACCACTGCTGCTGCAGGCTGCTGTAAGCTGCTGCTGCTGCTGAGGAAGCTAAGGACTTAGCTCACTTTAGCGTGAATGTGTCATCTGCCAATGGCTCCAGGGATCTTTCCCAATTACCTAGCTCGTGGGCCT
>NW_007773542.1:0-3475 GCF_000696425.1 Galeopterus variegatus | reverse complement strand
AGGGGTCTGTGACCTGGTCTGATGGGTTTGAAGGGTCTGTGAGCCGTAACCTGATAAGCGTGTTTCCAGAAGAGATTAGCATATGATTCTGAATAAACAGGGTGGGAAGGATCTGCCTTCAATATAGGTGGGCACCATCCAATCCACTGGGGGCCTGGAGGGAACAAAAATGGAGAAAAGGGTAAACCTCTCACTCTGTCTGCTGAGGCTGGGTTACACTCTTCTCTCCTGTCCGTGGACATCCAAACTCAAGACCCTTCAGCCTTTAGGTTCCAGGACTTACACCAGCAGCACCTCTGGCTCTCACGCCTTAGGTCAGAGAATCACACCACTGGCTTCTCTGGTTCTGACACTTCCAGACATGGACTGAGCCATGCCACCAGCATCCAGTTTGCAGACAGTCTATCATGGGACTCCTCAGCCTTCACAGTCAGGTGAGCCAATTCCTCTAACAAATTCCCTCCCATTTATTTATTTACATATCCTATTTGTTCTGTCTCTCTGGACAACCCTAATACACAGGCTCACCTGGGACCAATTCTATTCCATTTACCAACTCTCTGCCAGTATTCTGATGGCTCACTATAAGGTCACGTCCACCTGATATTCCTTTCCTGTGTTTCCTGATCCTTGAAACTATGTTATAATAACTGATTTTTTAATTTCTTCCCATCAAAAGTATTCCTGATATTATTGTGGCGGCACTAGATCTCTCCTTTGTTTCTCTGAGCCAGATATGACGCCTGTTTCAGAAAGAATCAAGCTCCATCCTGACCCCAACATTCAGGACTTGAGATTTAACTTCAATGCCACACTCCCCTAAGTGTAATAATATATCCTTACATGCCAGTTGCTGTTCTAAAGGCATTGCATAAACTACCTTATTTAATTCACAAAATAGCCCTGTGAAATAGGTACTCATATGGACATCCCCCCCTCTTTTTTTTAAACTGGGGGTAATGTGGCATGCACAAGTTAAATAACGTTCTCAAGCAATTTAACTTGCAATGTTGGTAAGTGGCAAAGCCACAATTCAGGTCCAAGCAGTCTTGTTTAAAAGGCTGGGATCGTAGCCTCTTCTCACTCTTCCATTTGTCCGCTGGGAACTCTCATGAAACTTCTTCTGGTGTCTCTGACGCAGACAACCCCCCAGTGGCAACTCAGTCTTCAGAGCCCACTGCATGCCTGTACTGCTTCCTTCTGCCCTCTCCTTCTGCTTTTCTGACTTCCTGCCTGCCTTAGTACAAAATTGGAGTTCTTGTTGGTTTCTTTTTGCTATGGCTCCTTATGATCTCATCTAAGTCTCCTCCCGCCAGTACAGTGGCTTGGTTTAAAGAGGTGCACTCCTTATCATTACATCCAATTGACCAAATTAGATTTTTATGCAACAACACACAGATTGCTTCACCTCTCTTTTCTGAATGCTTTCATTTGATCATATATCTTGATGTTGCCTGTATCCACGAACCACATTAATTATAGAAGCCACTAATCATGCAATGTATATTATGCAAACCATATAGGTTTTGAGGAGCTGTCATGCTTGTGGAGGACTTATACAAGCAGGGGAAACAAAAATAGTAAAGAATTATATATGCAATGCCAATACACTTATTTTTAACTTTTTCTTAATTGAGATGGTAAAGGCACTCAAAGAGAATCAAAAATTGGTCATATTAAAATGGGTAATGTCATTGCGGAAAGCTTCAGTAAGGGTGTGGTATACTTGGAATTACTGGTTTTCAAACATCTTAGGGTCTAATTTTGGGATTTAGACCTCCTTGTCTGTCTCAACCATAACTCTCATTCTCTACTGCCAAACTTTTCACATGTGCCGGTTTGGGAATTGAACAGTACTTGTAGCTCTCTTTATGCCAATAAAATCAGTCCAGAAGTTGTTCAGGCCACTATGTTGAAAGTGAGGAAACTACCGTAGGAAACTTGCTAGACAATAATTGATTATCCCAAGTCACCCCAATGAATATATTCTACAGCACCATTTATTTGGATTTTGTATGGGAATAAAATGTCCTTTTTAAATTTGCAAGTTACAATTACAAGACATATTTTGGGGGAAGAAATCAAGAGTCAAGTTGGAATAATCTTTCTCATTGGGAAGATTTTTAATAGCACTTTCACTATCTGACATTGCATTATCATTGATTAGTTTACATTATGATTGATTAGTATACTCATTATCTCTTTCTACACTAGAATGTAAGCTTAAAGGCATGTAAATTATTACTAACTGTCCCCAGACCATAAAAAATAGACATAAATAGCCATAGGACATAGTGAGTGCACAATATGTATTTGTTAATTAAGAAAATGAATACTATATTGTACACTTAAGAATTTGTTTATAGATCTCATGTTATGTTCTTACCATAATAAAATATAACATAATACATAAACATACAGTGAACATTTTTTAATAGGAATTTCTCTCTATATGTTTATCCTTTAGAATAACTAATATTTGAAGTGTTTATTCTGACAACTGCAAAAATGTCTCATATTTCCTAGGATATACGGAGTGTTGTCTAAAAGGGCCTTTCTCAGTTTAATGCTCACTGTCTCTCAAAGAAAATAAACAAGTCTGAATATAAAGAACACATTGAAACAATAAGTTATTATATCTAGCTGTCAGGTTTATTAATGCTAAATTCAAATCAACTACTAGGAATAACAAAAGAAAGAAATTCACATTAAGAAATGCATGAATGATGGTTGAAAGAAAACCAAAACTATAATCAAGTCTTTTTTCTTTCCCAATCTGTACCACAGTCTATGTAGTGCTGGCTTTAGCTTCGTTACAGAGTGCCTTAATTCACAAAGTCTGACATAATTCATCATCTTCTTTCAAAGAAAACGTCTTTTTATTCTGTGCTTTGCCAAAGCTTTGTGAGGGCTGAGCAGAGAAGGGTGCAGCTGGAGGGTTCTGATTCCTCAGGAAACTATGTTGTCAGCAGCACCTGTCTCCTGTGCACACAGCCTCTGCCAGTGCTCCTGTGCTCTGGCTTTCAGTGGGAAAGATAATGTCACCTTGTTAGCCATGGGGTAGCAGTTTAGGACAGATGCTTTCCATTTCTTTTTACGAACAATACCCAACTTCTTTTAGATTTTGATTTTTAAGCACCTGGAGAAAAAAAAACACTAGAAGATGCTGTTCATTTGTTATAGGTGTCTTTCTTCCCATGAATTCACGCTTTGCAGATGAGCATCATTTTCTGCCATTCCCGTGGCTGAAAATACTGAGAACTGGGATACATACAACCTGATTCTGCACTTTCCAGTTTCGGGAGGCTTGGAAAGGGAAGGAGTAATGAATTCTTGCCTTGTCCATTTTCATAGATTGTCAGTGATAGAAGAAATTTTCCTACCTTTGAGCAAATATGCCAAGACCCACAGCGGGGGGTGCTTCTTCAATCTATGCCTGTAAGTTTTAAACTGGAAAGCTCATGGTGTTGCAAAT
>NW_007773541.1:0-4389 GCF_000696425.1 Galeopterus variegatus | reverse complement strand
CGGGAGCGCCGCTGCGCTTCCCAAGCGGCGCACTATCCAGTGCGCCACTGGGCCGGCCCCCGTTTTGGATTTTTTACACACTATCATATGATCTGTAAACAAAGACAGTTTTATTTTATTTTCTTTTATGTATGCCTTTTATTTTAAGTAGTTATCTTATTGCATGAGCTAGTACTTTAAGTACGATGTTGAAAAGAGGGGTGAGATGGTGCATTATTGCTTTGTTTCTGATTTTGTTGGAAGGCTTTGAATTTCTCACCATTAAGTATCATGTTAGCTGTGGTTTCTGTGGATAGACTTTATCAAGTTGATGAAGTTTTTAATAATTCCGACTTGATCATAATGCACAGCTTTTTTAAAATACATTTTTGTATTAGGTTTACCAATATTTTGTTGAGGACTTTTGCATGTATATTCATGAGCGGTATTGAGTTGTACTTTTCTCTTCTTGTAATGTCTTTTCCTGGTTTTGGTACTGAGGTAATGCTGTCCTCTTAGAATGAGTTGGGAAGTACCAATACACAGTAGGGAATTGCTATAATTTCTTTCTTAAATGTTTGGTTGAATTTACCATTGAACACATCTGGGATGGATGTTTTCTGTTTTGAAGATTATTAAAGATTTACTCATTTTCTATAACAGATATATGCTTATTCATATTGTGTATTTCCTATTGTGTGAATTTTTTCAATTGTATCTTGTGAGGATTTGATCCATTTTATCTAAGTTTTCAAATGTGTGCAAGAGAATTAGTCATAGTATATCGTTATTATCCTTTTATGTCCACAGGATCTGTAGGGATGCCCCTCCTCTCATTCCTAATATTGGTTGTTTTGGTCCTCTTTTTCCTTAGCCTTTTTATAGGATTCTTAACTCTATTTATCTTTCCAAAGAGTCAGATATTTTGTTCTTTGTTTTTGATTGTCTCTATTGACTTTCTATTTTAAAATTATTAATTTTGTGTGTGTGTGTGTAAAAGCATACACAACTTTATACATTGTTTCCACTATTATTAGGTACAACCTATTATATGTTAGATGAATTCAGAATAAGAAAAATAAAATCTTTTATTTTACTTCCACTTATTTTTTCTTTAATTCTCTTCCTTTTTTACTGGAGATCAAGATTTCTGACCTATATGCATCTTATTCTTCTGTCAACAGAAATTCTTTTCACATTTCTTGCAAGACATTTACACTGACAGCAGATTTCCTTAATTTTTGTTCATATGAGAAAGTGTTTATTTTTCCTTCCCTTCTGAAGGATGATTTTACAGGGTAGAGAACTCTAAAGTTGGTGGGTTTCTTCTCTCGACGCTTTGAGTGTTTCATTTCACTGACTTCTGACTTCCATGGATTCTGAGCAGATTTTATATGTAATTCTTATCTTTTCTTCTCTAAAAGTAAGACTTTGTTCCCTTTTCCTTTTTGTAGTTTGTTTTAATTCATTTTCTGTGTTTTAATAATGATATTCTTAGGTGCAGTTTTTGGCATTTATCATGGTTGATATTCTCTGAGTTTCCTGGATCTTTGGTTTGGTGTCTGACATTAATCTGTGGATGCTCTCAAGCATTATTGTTCCAAATATGCATTCTGTTTCTTTCTGTCTCTCTTTCTATTTTTTTCAGGGGATGGGGTATTCTCAATATTCTATGGGACAATTTTGTGGTTTTTCCACAGTCCTTGGATATTATGTTCTTTTCTGTGTTAGCTCTCTTTGCTTTTCAGATTTTGAAGTTTCTATTGATGTATTTTCAAGCTCAGAGATTCTTTTCTCAGCCTTATTGAGTCTGTTAATAAGGCAATTAAAAACATTCCTTATTTCAGTTACAGTGTTTTTGATCTGTGCTACTGGTTTTATGTTTGTTTGCTTGTTTTGGTACTTTCTTAGAACTCTTATGTGTACTTTCATTGCCCATCTGCTGTTGAGTATTGTCAACTTTATCCATTTGAGCCCTAAGCTTATTCATCAGAGTTTTTTAAAAAATAACTTGTTTGACATTTTTAACATCCTGATCATGGCTTTTTCTGATGCTTGCTCTATCACTTCCAACTGTGTCTCTTTGCTTGTTTATTATGCTTTTTTTTTTTTGTCTTTAAAACTGCCTTGTAATTGTTTTCTTTATAGCCAGACATGATGTAACAGGGAAAAGAAACTACTGTAAATATGCATTCAGTAATGTGGTCTTAAGCTGTGGAGAGGTGGGCGCTGTCCTAGTCCATTTGGACTTCTATAACAAAATATCTTAGAGTAGGTAATGAATAAACAACAGAATATTCTGGCATATTTAAAGGTTTGCCTTTTTTCTCTCACAGGTGAAAGCAGGTGGGAGATCTTTTTTACTATTAACTGTAGGATCCTGTTCATGCTTGTGACAGTGAATTGCACAGTACTTTGTTTTCCTGCTATGACTGGGTCTCCTGGAGTTTTAACCCTTAGAGTTGTCTACAACTCTATTGATGAGCCTGCATCAATTTGTCAGTCACAATTTAAGTTTTCCCGCTCTTACACCGTTTCCCATGCTGGTTTCCAATAGTAAATATCCACTCCTGTAAGTCATGACTCCATATATTTACCTGTCTGCCTCCCTAATCTTTGGGGCAGCAGTGTGCTCTGTGTCCTTTTTTCTTACTGTTCAAGAAGAGTTATTGATTTTTCAGTCTTTTCAGCTTTTTATTTGCTGTTACAATGGAGTTATGATTTCCAAGTTTTTTGTTTTTGTTTTTGTTTTGGTGTGTGTGTGAGTGTGCAGGAATAGAAATGTGGAATGTATTTCTAAAAGTGCCTTTTTAATGTTTATGTAGATAATCAAAGGATTTTGCTTCATAACTATGAAAGTGATCAATTGTATTGGTAGACTTCTTAATACTGAGTTTTCCTTTATTCGTGAAATAAGTTGAGAAAAGTTTTCCTGATCTTCACAGACTATTTCTCTTCTTCTCTCTTTATATATTAATGTTTCTGCAGATTCCCTAAATTTTTAATTTAATGAGATAGATTCATTAACTCTGCTAAAGAAATCGATGAAATTCTGATATTTTCTAAGTCTTTATTATCAGCTTAGAAATCTGTCCTAAACACTGAAATTATATATCTAATTGCCATTTGGACATTTTCACAGATATTTTAAGTATAATGTGTTCAAATCTGTGTCACTTCTGCGTTATAGGTTTTTTTTTAAACCCATTTTCCAAATTTTACTTTACAATGCCAATACCTAAGTAGCTGAAATTATGTAGATAGCATGGGAATAAGAGTCTTATTTTTATTCTCTGCACAGCAAATTAGAACCCTGTTCTGCTCTTGCTTTTTCTTTCCTTTTTTTCCTCTTTGCTATGCTTATTGCTGTGTGTCCTGATGAGAGGTGATCATCTAGTACTCTGTTTTCTTCCCCTCTGATTCTTCCATAAGCACCTTAACCATTCCCTTCTAGTGGATGAATGTCAAATGCAAATCTGATTATGTCATTTACCTGTCCTTACAGGACTTTATTATTTACACCTCGTGGTTTGAAAAGTGGCAGTATTCACCCCGGGATGGACACAAGGAATTTTTTTGCACACAGAAAGAAAATTTGGAAATGTTTTGTACATGCTTTTAATTTGAAAGTAATTTAAAGTCAACAATGAGTGCATAATGTTTTTGATATTTGATTTTGGTCAAATTGTTTTTATCCCATCCTCTAGACATAGTACTGTATGTAGTTCCCTTAATACAGTGGGAGTTGTTTGTGCCCTTCTGACTGGACTTTTGCTGTTTACTCATATACTTTACATGGAAAGGCTAAGCATCTTTGGCATTTCAGTGGAGTTGAAACTGAACTCAAAATAGAACTATATTTTCTCATTCTTTCTTGTGCCAGTCTATATTGAACTTGGTTCTAAATTAGTTCAACTCACACTTTTTTTTCAGGAAGTATTTATACTTATGTCTTCATACTATATCATAGATGCCTTGGAGGAGTAGAATTTTATTCATCCCTTTATCTGTAGCAAGAATGATGGTCTAGATCTGTAAAGTGGCTTTGTAGTAGTATTTTTTGTAATTAATAATTCATTACAGCTGCAGAATCTTCCTGTTGTGATTTTTCTTTCTTATACCATGTGGAATACTGTAAGTGTTGTAAGATACATATGTACATGCACCCACAGAATTATGAACTTCCAGATTTCCATTTTGTGAACCAGGTCTGGTGACTTGAGTTGAGGAGAAATGTGCTGTTACAGGGTTTAGTGTCCTTTGAGGATGTTGCTGTGGACTTCACATGGGAGGAGTGGCAGGACCTTGATGATGGTCAGAGGACTTTGTACAGGAATGTGATGCTGGAGACCTACAGCAACCTGGTGTCATTGGGTGAGTGAAACTCCTCAGTGTCAGGGGCAGTACTTT
>NW_007773540.1:3637-4389 GCF_000696425.1 Galeopterus variegatus | reverse complement strand
GAAACATTCAAAATCCTCCCTTCCAGCTAATTGAAGCTACACAATAAATTTTAATTAATTATAGCCACCCTACAGTGCTATAGACTGTTACATTATATTTCTCATATCTAGCTGTACCTTTGTATCTGTTAACCAACCTCTCACTATTTCCCCACCCTCCTACTCTTTTCAGCCTTTGCCATTCTACTCTTTATTTCTGAGATCAACTTTTTTAACTTCCACATATGAGTGAGAACATGCAATATTTCTCTTTCTGTTCATGGCTTACTTTACTTGACAGAATGTTCTCCAAGCTCATCCATGTTTCTGTGAATTACAGAATTTCATTCTTTTTTATGGCTCACTAGTATTCCATTGTACATAAATACCACATTTTCTTTAGCTGTTTATCTGTTGATGGACACTCAGGTGATTCTATATACCATGGCTACTGTGGATAGAGATGCAATAAACATGGGAGTAAAATATCTCTTTTGCATACTGATTTCCTTTCCTCTGGATAATACCTCACCGTGGGATTGCTGGATCATATGGTAGTTCTACATGTTGTTTTTTGAGGAAACTCGACATTGTTCTCCATAATAGTTGTATTAATTTACATTTCCACCAACCATGTAGGAGGGTTCCCCTTTCTCTTCATCTTTGCCGGCATTTGTTATTCTCTGTCTCTTTGATAATAGCCAGTCTAACTGAAGTGGGATGATATCTTATTGTTCTTGTGATTTGCATTTCCCTGATGCTTAGTGATGTTG
>NW_007773540.1:0-2205 GCF_000696425.1 Galeopterus variegatus | reverse complement strand
TCCTTGCAACTATCTTTTACCTACTTATTTAAATTAATCCCTGTGTTTTCTTTCTTTCTTTCTTTCTTTCTTTCTTTTGAGGCTATTTTAAATGGGATTGCTTTCTTGATTTATTTTTCATCTTGCTCATTATTGGTATATAGAAATACTAACTGATTTTTAAAAGATTTTTATTTAATCAAAATTGATTATACATATTTTGGGGGTTCAACATTGAGATGTGTTGATCAAATCAATATTACTGGCATATATATTCTTACAAATCATAATTGTTCTTTATGTCCCTTGTCCAATCTCTCTCCATCTCCCTTTCTGTCACCACTACCCCCACTAATTACCTTAGATTTACCCCTTCTGAAAGAGTAATAGTCTGTTGATTTGCTACCTAGATGATCTGTCCAATGCTGAGAGTTGTGTTCAGGTCCCCCAATATTATCATAGAGCAGAAGCTTCTTCTGTCACTCTGAAATGGGCTTTGGGGAGAGAGATATCATCTTCTTTTCTTTGTCTCTGCTGGTGACTCTCCTTGTGTCAATGCACTCCAGTGGCTGGTGGACCATCTGCGTGGTGGTTGTGGTGTCTAGCCACTTTTGCCATAGCCATGGTTATTGTGATGACTGGTGGGCCCCTCATGCGGAGGTGATGTTTTTGGCATGCTCCTTTGTGCTGGCAGTATGTCTGGCTGTGGGGAATGTCCAGTCCCCAGGTGGGGAGTGTCCAGTCCTCATATCCATGCCTCAGATCCCCAGGCAGGCCCCAAGGTTCTGGGATGTTGTGCCTGGTTGTGGGAATGGAGTACAGTCCCTGGATCCATGCCTTGGGTCCCTTGGCAGGGCCCTGAGGCACTGGAAGTGTGCCTAGTTGTGGGAGAGGGGCCAATTCTCCAGCTTCATGCTCTGAGCCCCCATGCAGGGCCTGGAGATGCTGGTGGTGTGCCTGGTTGTGGGAAGGGGGTCTGGTCCTCTTCTCCATGTCTCATGTCCTTGAGGAGGTCCCAAGGTACCAGTGTGTTCTGCCTGATTGTAGGGTGGGTCTGGTGCCTGGCTCCAAGGCACTGGCATGGTGTCCTGGTTTGGGGAGGGAGGTCCAGTACACTTATCCATGACTTGGGCCCCTGGGTGGGCCCTGAGGTGCTGGCATGGTATGCCCGGTTGTGGGAGAGAGGTCTGGTCCACTTCTCCATGACTCAGGTCCCCAGGCAGACCCCAAGGCCCTGGCACAGTGTACCTGGTGATAGGAGGAATTTTCTGGTCCCCAGCTGCATGCCCTGGGCCCCTGGGCAATCCCCAAAGAGCTGGTGGTATGCCTGGATGTGGGAGTGCAGTCTGGTCCCTGGCTCTAAACCTCGTGTTCCCAGTTAGGTCCTGAGGTGCTGGTGGTGTGAGTGGTTCTGGGTGGGGGTCCAGTCCCTAGCTCCATACCTCATGTCCCCTGGTAGTCCCCAATGTGCTGTTGGCATGCCTGTGCCAGAACTAATTTTTTGTCCTTTGCTTACTTCTAAAATGGGGGACACGCTGTGATAACCAGTGCTTGAGCCATGTGTTTTAGCTAAAATGCTACTTTGCTGCTGTTTCCCTAGTGCAGGGGGTGACAGATGGCTACAAACTGATCATAGGCCGTTATTGAGAGGAGAAAAGTGTTCAACTCTGCAAAAGGGATGGAAAAATACATTTGGGTGAGGCAGCCTTCATAGGTGATGGTTTTCTTCTGGACATGGAGGTTCACCGGCATCTTTGGGATGGTGGTGGAGGTGAAACAGATGTCTCCAAAGGATAGGTTGGAGAAGAAGAAGTACAAGGGTGTATGGAGGTGGGAGTTAGTGGTGGTGGCCAAGATGATGAGCATGTCCCAGTGAAAGTGATCAGGTACATGGACAGGAACAGCCCAAAGAGGAGGGGCTGCAGCTCTGCCACTTCTGAGAGTCCCAGGAGGATAAATTCTGAGAACTGAGTGTGATTTTTTGGTCCCATGTAGCTGGTAAGGAAAGAGGCAATAACAACAATTTATTTTTTTTCTTTCTTTTTTAGTTTTTTATTCCTAATGTTATTACTATTATTCACAAAAATTGGGTAAAAGAGATATTAAGTAGAAAGTCATCATTCCTTTTCATTGTTCAAGACTTTGGGGTTTTTTCCTTCCTTTTTTTTTTTTTTTAATTTTTGTTTTGTCAATATACAATGTATATGATTATTATGGCCCATCACC
>NW_007773539.1:2792-4389 GCF_000696425.1 Galeopterus variegatus | reverse complement strand
ATATATATATATATACACAGACACACATTATGGAATGACTAAATCAAACTAATTAACATGTCCTCACTCATTTTTTTGGTGATGCGAACATTTAAAATCTACTCCTAGCAATTTTGAAATATGCATTACATCATTTTAAACTATAGTCACCGTGCTGTGCAATCGATCTCAAAAACTCATCTCTCCCACCTAACTGAAACTTTGTACCCTTTGACCACTTCTTTACTAAATATATCTGCAAAGACCCAATTTCCAAGTAAGATCATATTCTGAGGTTCTGGGTAGACACGAATTTTGGGGGGACACTATTCAACAGAGGACACCGACCAACCCCGTACTCTAATCACTTCGTGACCAGGCTTCAGGAGCTGGGTTAGCCTGGAGGGGTGTGTTTGTCTTGGGAGAAAACGAGGGGAAGCCTCAGGAGGCTAATCCTGGCAGTAATAAAAGCCCATTTAATTCACCTGGAGGCCTCGGAGCAGCTGCCGGGGGTGCTTTATTTGAAATGTTCATTAAGTGTCTCCTGAGTAGTTAGGGATAGTGTCTCCTTATGCAAAATTTAACATTTGCTTGGTTAGTGGCTTCCATCATAATTATAAGAGTTCTGACACATTCATTTTAGCTCATAAGTCTATTAAGCTGGGAAATGTGTTTTTAATGTGCTTTTGGAAAACAGATCAGACAAGGGGCTTGAGCAGTTCCAGCCTCCATTAGTATATTCCTGCCAGGCTTTTATTACCCAAAGATTTAGGAGGCTGTTCCCAAAGCTGGGCAGCCTGGACTTTTTCCATATTACTTCGTTTTGGTTTTCAGATGTTATTTTTTGCAGAAGCTCCTTAAGCTTGTGCTGGGAAAATACAGGAAAATGGTCAGGGCCCCTCAGACATTCAGAATCTTGCTGAGCATTTGCTGTAAATAGGCATGTGTGCCCAGGTGTTCCTTGATTATTGTCTAATGTAATTGCGCATGTGCACGTCGGTTATGGACTTAAGTATAAAGGATGAGTGGCTCTGATCCACAGCCCCCCCCACCTCTGGAGTGCCCCCAAGGGGGTCCATGGGGAGGCTGCTACTGCTGCTGGAGGCTGTTGCTGCAATGTCCCTGGGATGCCCTGAGAGGCCACTGCCGCTGCCACTGCTGCGTTTGCTGTTGCTGCTGCTGCTGCTGCTGCGGACTGAGCTCATGTTGTCTGCCAATGGCTCCTGGGATCTTTTCCAATTACCTAGCATGGACCTGCGTGTGAGGTGTCTGGTGACCCAGCCTGGCATGTGAGGGGTTTGTGACCCCCTCTGTACAATGGGTTTGAGCCCTAGCCCTGACAATACAAATGGAAACTTAGTATAACTAAAATTATGAAACGTTTTGGCTTTAGTTATGAAATGCCTAGCCATACAGGTAGCGTAGCTATTGCCTCACCCCGACAACTGGCGTAGTTGTGTAGCTTTACAGCTTGGGACGCACAGGATAGCTTTGGGGTTTGAGTATTTAAGACTCTTAGAAGTCATTTCTATTTATTCCCTTCATCTCAACTTTTTCCCCCCCCTTTTTGTCTGTTATTGAAAGTGCCTAAGAAGGAACAGCAGCTGGTTTTGAGCCT
>NW_007773539.1:0-1892 GCF_000696425.1 Galeopterus variegatus | reverse complement strand
TGGGTTGCAGTTTGGAGCTGGATGTTCAGGGACTTGCCAGCAACTCTCAGCTGGTTGTCTGAAACAGAGCTAATTCTCAGGACTGACTCCTTGATTATCGCAGCTCATCCTGGGCTGGTGGAGGAGGCAGAGGCATTTCTCGAGGCTGGTAGTGGAGGGAAATGCCTGGGATGGTTTCCTACAACTCTCAGATACCAGGAGCCAGAAATCTCTGCCCCCTTCCACAGGAGATCAGGCTCACCTGGCGGTCTCACAGCATTCATCCTCAGTGGGCCTCGGAGAGGTTTACTTTCGTCAATCTCAGTCAGATTGGCTGTGTTCTCGCCAGTAGGGAAGGCCCTGTTGTACATATAAAAACAGCAGACATGTTGAGCATGTCAACGAGGTCCAGATCTCCTCCGGAAATACACGTGGGCCATTTTGTGTTGTGGTTCAATGTAATTACACAAACCACTAACAATCATGTAAGTGGGTCCTGAGTTTCTTCTTGGGCTTGCCATGCACAGTCAGACTCAGACTCCACCGATGAACCAGCTCTCCTTGTTTCTGATAGGTCTGCTGCTGCCACCACCATGCTGGCCTCAGGGGTCCTGCTCTTCGGGCTCCCCTCAGACCATGCCCTTACTGCCTTGCAGTCCTGAGTCCAGCTGTTGAGTAAGATTTTATTCAAGGCTTGGAGATGAGCAAAGGAATAACAAAGACAGAAGAATATCAGTTGGCCACTGGCAAAGGCAGCCCTCAGAGGCCGGTAGCCCTCGCTAACCCCTTGGGACCCTCTATGGGGAGATTCCCTGTCTGTCTACAGGGCTTCGTCCTCAGTTCCATGTCTTTGGTCCTACCCAGAGGTAGAGTTTGAGGTTAGTTTTTTCAGATCTTCAGACCGGCCTTCCCAGGGAGAGGCCATCTCCACCACCGGGGATGAAGAAAGTAAGGCCCACTTCCAAATCCCCATGGCCTCTCCTGGGATTTCCCTTTTTTTCCCAGAGTGATTGACAGGGGGATTTTCTCCTGAGCTATTGCCCCCACCCATAACCTATAGCCTTGCCCTATGGTCTCACCAAAATAAGGACGTCAACGTTCATTAGTTCACCATTAGTAATAAGCCACATGCCATATCAAGGTCACCTCTGAAAATGGTCTCATGTGCCGCTTGATGTCAAAAGCCCTATAAAATCATACAAATCGTGAGATTCAAAGCTCTATGTCCATTTTAAGAATACCCATACAATTTTAAAAATTTTATTTTTAAATTTATATGCAGTAAAGCTCACTCTTTTGGTGTACAGTTCTATGCGTTTTAAAGAATGTGTGGAGTTGCGTAACCACCACAACAATCAGGATATAGAACAGTCCCATCACCTCCCGAAATTCCCTTGGGCTGCCCCTTGTAGTCAAACCCTCACCTCCTCCATGTTTAATCCCTGGCAATCTCTGACCTGTTCTCTGCCCCTCTAGTTTCGCCTCTTCCAGAATGCCATCCAAATGGAATCTTATAGTACTTAGCTTTTTGAGTCTAACTTCCTTCACTTGGGATCGTGCGTTTGAGAGTCCTTCGTGATGTTGCAGGTATCAATAATTTGTTCCTTTTTATGGCTGAGTAGTAGTGCATTGTGTGGCTAATCCACAATTTGTTTATCCATTCACCAGTTGAAGGACATTTGGCTTGTTCCCTGGTTTTTGGCAATTATAAATAAAACTGCTCAGCAACATGGATGAGCTTGGAGAAAATTATAAGTGAAATAATCCAAGCACAGAGGGAAAAATACCACATGTTCTCACTCATAAGTGGGAGCTAAGAAAGAAGAAAGAAAGGAAAGAAAGAACACAGCGGTGTGCTGGACTTGCAGAGGGAGAGCAGACGTAGGGTTGCCAGGGAGTGGGTGGGTGGGTGG
>NW_007773538.1:7766-9179 GCF_000696425.1 Galeopterus variegatus | reverse complement strand
CATCGATCTAAGTAAACTGATCAGACTGAGCTCATCGATCTAAGTAAACTCATCAGACCGCGCTCATCGATCTACATAATCTCATCAGACAAAGCCCATCGATCTAAGTAAACTCATCAGACCAAGCTCATCGATCTCAGTAAACACATCAGACCATGCAAATCGATCTAGGTAAATTCATCAGAGCGCGATCATCGATCTGAGTAAACTCTTCAGACCGAGCAAATCGATCTAATTAAACACATCAGACCAAGCTAATCGATCTAGGAGAAATAATCTGACCAAGCTAATCGATCTAGGAAAAATAATCAAACCAAGCTAATCGATGTAGGATTATTAATCAGACCTGACTAATCGATCAAGGAAAACTAATCAGACCAAGCGAATCGATCTAGGTAAACTCATCGGACAGAGCTAATTGATCTAACTAAACTATTCCGACCAAGCTGATCGATATACGTAAACTCATCAGACTAAGCTCATCGATATAAGTAAACTCATACCAAGCTAACCGATCTAAGTAAACTCATCAGACCAAGCACATAGATCTAAGAATACTCATCAGGGAAAGATNCATCGATCTAAGTAAACTCATCAGACTGAGCTCATCAATCTAAGTGAACTCATGAGACCGAGCTCATCCATCTACGTAAACTCATCAGACCAAGCCCATCGATCTAAGTAAACTCATCAGACCAAGCTCATTGATCTAAGTAAACTCATCGGACAGAGCTCATCGATCTAAGTAAACTTATCAGACCAAGCACATCAATCTTAGTAAACTCATCAGACCCAGCTCATCGACCTAAGTAAATGCATCGGACCGAGGTCATCGATCTAAGTAAACTCATCAGACTGAGCTCATCAATCTAAGTGAACTCATGAGACCGAGCTCATCCATCTACGTAAACTCATCAGACCAAGCCCATCGATCTAAGTAAACTCATCAGACCAAGCTCATCGATCTAAGTACATTCATCACAGTGAGATCATCGATCTGAGTAAACTCATCAGATCGAGCTCGATCTAAGTAAACTCATCAGACCAAGCTAATTGATCTTCGAGAAATAATCAGGCTATGCTAATCGATGTAGGATTACTAATCAGACCTGACTAATCGATCAATTAAAACAAATCAGACCACGCGAATCGATCTGACAAATCTAATCA
Organism: Galeopterus variegatus; assembly: GCF_000696425.1. Taxonomy (NCBI): domain Eukaryota; kingdom Metazoa; phylum Chordata; class Mammalia; order Dermoptera; family Cynocephalidae; genus Galeopterus; species Galeopterus variegatus. The sequence goes on along the minus strand of NW_007773538.1, from coordinate 8,009 downwards.
GACCAAGCAAATCGATCTAGGAAAACTAAACAAACTAAGCTTATCGATCTACCTAAAATCATCCAAACAACCTCATCGATCTAAGAAAACTCCTCGCACTGAACTCATTGATCTAACTCAACTCATCAGAGAAAGCTAATCGATCTAAGTAAACTCATCAGATCAAGCACTTAGATCTAAGTAAAGTCATCACAACAAGCACATCGATTTAAGTAAACTCATCAGACCAAGCATATAGATCTA
>NW_007773538.1:6239-6785 GCF_000696425.1 Galeopterus variegatus | reverse complement strand
ATTTAAGTAAACTCATCAGACCAAGCACATAGATCTAAGAAAACTCACCAGACCGAGCTCATCGATCTAAGTAAACTCATCAGACTGAGCTCATCGATCTACGTAAACTCATAAGAACAAACACATCGATCTAAGTAAACTGATCAGACTGAGCTCATCGATCTAAGTAAACTCATCAGACCGAGGTCATCGATCTACGTAATATCATCAGACAAAGCCCATCGATCTAAGTAAACTCATCAGACCAAGCTCATCGATCTCAGTAGAAATAATCTGACCAAGCTAATCGATCTAGGAAAAATAATCAAACCAAGCTAATCGATGAAGGATTATTAATCAGACCTGACTAATCGATCAAGGAAAACTAATCAGACCAAGCAAATCGATCTAAGTAAACTCATCGGACAGAGCTAATTGATCTAACTAAACTAATCAGACCAAGCTGATCGATCTAGCAGAAATAATCAAACCAAGCTAATCGATCTAGGAAGTACAATCAGACCAAGCTAATCGATCAAGGAAAACTAATCAGACCAAGCGAATCAA
>NW_007773538.1:5849-6086 GCF_000696425.1 Galeopterus variegatus | reverse complement strand
AAACTCATTGGACCGAGCTCATCGATCTAAGTGAACTCATCAGTCCAAGCTCATCAATCTATTAAACTCATCAGACCAAGCCCTTCGATCTAAGTAAATTCATCACACCAAGCAAATCGATCTAAGTAAACTCATCAGACCAAGCACATAGATCTAAGAATACTCATCAGGGAAAAATATTCGATCTAAGTAAACTCATCAGACCAAGCCCTTTGATCTAAGTAAACTCATCGGACA
>NW_007773538.1:2712-3226 GCF_000696425.1 Galeopterus variegatus | reverse complement strand
AAGTCATCAGACTAAGCTCATCGATCTAAGTAAACTCATCAGACTAAGCACATCGATCTAATTAAACTCATCAGACCAAGCACATCAATCCAAGTAAACTCATCAGACCAAGCACACTGATCTAAGTAAACTCATAAGACCGAACTCATTGATCTAAGTAAACTCATCTGACCAAGCACATAGATGTACGAAAACTCATCAGATCAAGCGCATCGATCTAAGTAAACTCAACAGACCGAGCTCATCGATCTAAGTAAACTCATCCGACCAAGCACATTGATCTATGTAAACTCATCAGACCGAGCTCATTGATCTAAGTAAACTCATCAGAGAAAGCACTTCGATCTAAGTAAAGTCATCACACCAAGCACATCGATTTAAGTAAACTCATCAGACCAAGCACATCGGTCTAAGTAAACTCATCAGACCAAGCGCATCGATCTTAGTAAACTGATCAGACCGAGCACATCGATCTAAGTACATTCATCAGAGCGAGATCATCTATCTGAGTAAA
>NW_007773538.1:1372-2052 GCF_000696425.1 Galeopterus variegatus | reverse complement strand
ATCTAACTAAACTCTTCTGACCAACCTCATCGATCTAAGTAAACTCATCAGACCAAGATCTTCAATCTCAGTAAACTCATCAGACCAAGCTTATCGATCTAACTAAACTCTTCTGACCAACCTCATCGATCTAAGTAGACTCATCAGACCAATCTCATTGATCTAAATAAACTCATCAGACCAAGCTAATCATCCTAAGTATACTCATCAGACAGAGCTAATTGATCTAATTAAACTCATCAGACTAAGCTCATCGATCTAAGTAAACTCATCAGACTAAGCACATCGATCTAAGCAAACTCATCAGACCAAGCATATCGATCCAAGTAAACTCATCAGACCAAGCACACTGATCTAAGTAAACTCATGAGACCGAACTAATTGATCTAAGTAAACTCATCGAACCAAGCACATAGATCTAAGAAAACTCATTAGACCAAGCACATCGATCTAAGTAAACTCAACAGACTGAGCTCATCGATCTAAGTAAAGTCATCCGACCAAGCACATTGATCTATGTAAACTCATCAGACGAAGCTCATTGATCTAAGTAAACTCATCAGAGAAAGGACTTCGATCTAAATAAAGTCATCACACCAAGCACATCGATTTAAGTAAACTCATCACACCAAGCACATTGGTCTAAGTAAACTCATCAGACCAAGCTCATCGATCTTAGT
>NW_007773538.1:0-688 GCF_000696425.1 Galeopterus variegatus | reverse complement strand
AGCTCATCGATCTAAGTAAACTCATCAGACTGAGCTCATCGATCTAAGTAAACTCATCAGACTGAGCTCATCGATCTAAGTAAACTCATCAGACTGAGCTCATCGATCTACGTAAACTGATCAGAGTGAGCTCATCGATCTAAGTAAACTCATCAGACCGAGCTCATCGATTTACGTAACCTCATCGGAAAAAGCCCATCAATCTAAGTAAACTCATCAGAACAAGCACATCGATCTCAGTATACACATCAGACCATGCAAATCGATCTAGGTAAATTCATCAGAGCGAGATCATCGATCTGAGTAAACTCTTAAGACCGAGCAAATCGATCTAATTAAACTCATCAGACCAAGCTAATCGATCTCGGAGAAATAATCTGACCAAGCTAATCGATCTAGGAAAAATAATCAAACCAAGCTAATCGATGTAGGATTATTAATCAGACCTGACTAATCGATCAAGTAAAAACTAATCAGACCAAGCGAATCAATCTCAGAAAACTAATTAGACCAATCTAATCGATCAAGGAAAACTAATCTAACCAAGCTCATCAATCTAAGTAAATTCATCAGACCAACCTCATCGATCTAAGTAAACTCATCAGACCGAGCTCATCGATCTAAGTAAACTGATCAGAGTGAGCTCATCGATCTAAGTAAACTCATCAGACCGAGCTCATCGATTTAC
>NW_007773537.1:2497-4389 GCF_000696425.1 Galeopterus variegatus | reverse complement strand
TCTGGAAAGATATAGAGATTCATCATGCCTCAGAGTCATGAGTATAGATTTCACAATTTAATGAAACCAGAGGCCATTCATTTGTACTCCAAACAGTTGTAAACTAGGTACTTTTTACTTCTCTTTAAAGATAATACTCGTTTATGCTAAAAATATTAGGTTTCTCTTCCACACTAAGGAGTGGGGGAAAGCAGCTCTGTAGCAACTTCTATATAAACACCAGACTCATAATTTTGAGGTTCCTCTCCCAAGATACATATTCTTTAAACACACCCAGATATATGGCTTTCATCACATTACCCTGAAGAAGAGAATGGAATGTGGGGATTGAATATAGGTATTCCTACATGTAATAATAGTCTGTCTCAGATCCAGAAATTTTATGTTTGCTTTCACAACAAAATAAATACAGATATTAAAAATGCATCGGTATTTCTCACTTCTATCTTCGGATTGGTTTTAGAAAATCTCAGAAGAGAAGACCTTTTCAGAAGACAGCCATTTTAAGTTCTGACTTTAGTATCAAATCTTCTTTTCCTAGTCTTCAAAAGTCATGGATTAAAATCATCTCATCTTCTTGATTGTTCTCTTATAGAAAGTCCAGAAATTTCAGAATTTAAATAATATATTAAGTCTTACCAATGCAAACTATACTTCCTCTACTTTTCGAGTTACTCTCTCTATATAATGTCCTTCTATACCTAAATCATTGAGAGTATTTATGAGGAAAGAATACTGAACTTTGCGAAGCTTTTTCTGTATCTATTGAGATGATCATGTGGTATTTACCTTTCATTCTTTTAGCAGTGATATATCACATTGATTGATTTGTTGATGTTAAACCAACTTTGCCTTCCAGGGGTAAATCTTACTTGGACATGATGTTTAAACTTTTTGATGTATTGTGTAATTTGGTTTGTTAGTATTTTATTGAAGATTTTTGCATCTTTGTTCATCAGAGATATTGGCAGGTAGTTTTCTTTTCTTGTGGGGTCTGCTTGGCTTTGGTGTTAGGATGATGCTAGGCCCATAAAATGAGATTTAAAGCGTTTGTTCATCAGAGATATTGGCAGGTAGTTTTCTTTTCTTGTGGGGTCTGCTTGGCTTTGGTATTAGGATGATGCTAGGCCCATAAAATGAGATTTAAAGCATTAAACTATATTTTTGAAAATATTTGTGAACCCTATGTGTCATAAGAGATTAATATCCAAAATATATTAAAAAATTCACACAACTCAACAGGAAAAAGAAGAAAACAAATAACTCAACTGAAAATGGGCGAAGGAATTTGGATGAACATTTTTTCAAAGAAGACATTCAAATGGCTAACAAGTATATAAAAATGTGCTAAATATCACCAGTCATCAGGAAAAAGCGAATTGAAGTCACAATAAGATATCCCCTCACACTTGTTAGGATGGTTATTATCAAAAAGACAAGAGATAACAAGTGTTGTCAAGGGTGTAGAGAAAAGGGATACCTTGTACACTATTGGTGGGGATGTAAATTGGTGAAGCCATTATGAAAAACATTATGGGGTTTCCTCAGAAAATTAAAAATAGGACTCCCATTTCACTCAGCAATCCTTCTGCTGGCTATATACCCAATATACAAGATATGGAAACTACGTAAGTATCCACTGATGGATGAATGGATAAAGAAATTGTGATTTATATGTATGATGGAATATTATTAGGCCTTAAAAAAGTAGATCCTGACTTCTGTAACATGGATGAAGCTGAAGAACATTATGCTAAGTGAAATAAGCCAAGCACAGAAAAAAAAGTGAGATACTGCATAATCTCACTTATATTTCGAATCTAAAAAAAAAAAAAAATTAATCAAATACCTAGAAACAGAAAGGGCAGTAGTTACTGGAGTGGAGGGAGATG
>NW_007773537.1:0-633 GCF_000696425.1 Galeopterus variegatus | reverse complement strand
GAAGAAATAAAGTTTCTAATTTTTGCAGACCATGTGATGGTACATATAGAAAATTCAAATGAATTTACAAAATTTACTAGAATTAATAACCAATATTAGTTAAGTAACGGAATATACTCGTATTTCCATATAACAACAAAATCAGTCAGGAAAAAATTTGATGTATTTTTATTTCAATAGCATTAAAAACTTCAAATTAAATGAAATGTGTGCAAGGTTTCTACAATGTACAGTACTAAGTAGTATTGTTAGATATTTCTAAAATCCTGAATAAATTGTGGGATGTTCATGGGTTAGAATATTCAGTATTTTAAAGATGTCAATTCTGCCCAGTTCATCTACAGATTCAATTACATCTCAATCAGAATCACTGCAAGTGTCGTGTGTGTGTGTGTGTGCGTGCGTGTGTGTGTGTGTGTGTGTGTGTGTGTGTGTGTGTGTGTGTGTGTGTGTGTGTGTGTGTGTGAAAATGGATGAGCTGGTTCTATAATTTATATGAATATTTAAAAAGACAAGGAATACCAAAAACAATCTTGAAGAACAACACCACTTTAGTGGTTACATTAGCAGCGAGGGAGACTTATTTTAATACTGTGATAATTATTCAGTGTAGTGATGTTGCAAAGAGAGGAA
>NW_007773536.1:0-4391 GCF_000696425.1 Galeopterus variegatus | reverse complement strand
ATAACCAGGTGAACTAACTGGCCAGCCCATTGTTTACCCATTTGTAATTGTGTGTGTGTGTGTGCGTGTGTGTTTTTCATGGTGAGTTTTGAAGAGTTCTTTATGTGTTCTGGGTATAAGCTCTTAATCAGATATATGGTTTGCACGTATTTTCTTCCAGTCTGTAGCTTGCATTTAAATTCTCTTAACAGTGTCTTTTTGAAGAGAAATTTAAAATTTTAATGAACCCCAATTTACCAATTTGTTCTTTTTTAGATTGTGCTTTTGTTGTGTGTCTAAGAAATCTTTACCTAACCCAAAGTTCCAATGGTTTTCTTTTTTTTTCCTCCTGTGTTTTCTTTTAGAAGTTTTGTAGTTTGGGGTTTTACATTTAGACCTATAATTCATTTTGGGTTAATTTTTGTACATGGTGCAAGATATGAATCAAAAATCAGGTTTTTTTGCATGTGGAGATCTAACTGTTCCAGCACCATTTGTTGAAAGACTTGTCTTGGGCTTCTGGTCAAGATGGCGGAATAGACAGTCCTTAGCCTTACTCCTACAAATTAACCAATTTACAACTATAAAAAAGCAACAACAGCCGACCTGAGGCTGCTAGAACTCAGGAGAAGAGGAGGAGAGACCTACAGAGTACATGAAGGTGGGAGAAGCTGCGATGAGAGAAAGAAAAAAACCACTCCAACCATTTTGAATCCTAGCCGCTTCCAGGCTGAAACTGATGAGCGCATGGAGCCGGAGCCAGCAAAAGCCGCAGCTGTGCTTTTTGGATGAAGTTGCGTGGAGGCAATAGGAGAGAAGAGGGCCTTGGTGACCCCGCAGGCCATCAAGACCACTAATAGGGTTCCTGTGGATGCACATAGGAGTGAGGAGCAACAACAACTGAAAAAAAGGAGCCACTCAGAGGCCAGTGAGTCATTGCAAGGGACTGATGCACAGCCTGTCCCATGGGAAGTGTTTGCCGCATGGGCGGTGGGGGAGACAGGCCCACCAGGAGAACACTGGGGCACAGCAAGGACAGCTGATCTACCCCCCAGTCAGTGCAGGACCACTCAGAGGAGACTGGTCAGGAGTATAGAATTGCATTGGGTGAAGTTTGATGAAAAGACTCAGGCCCAGATCAGAGTTTCAACACAACCCAGGTGCACCAGGTCTCTGGAAAGCTGGAAGTACCTATAAAGTCAACCATTAAAACTAGAGCTGCACAAAAAGCTTTCCCTAGGGAATCAGCAGCACAGCAGCAATTTGGCTAAACCACACAGCTAAAGTACTGGTCCTCACAGGAAGTTCCCCCATTTTAGAAGTAAGCAAAGGACAAAAAATTAGTTCTGGCTGAGGTACACTGCCAGCACCTTGGGGCCAGCCCAGGGATCTGAGGTATGGAGCAGGGGACCGGACACGCCTCCAGCAACCAGGCACACTGCCAGCACCTTGGGGCCCACCTGGGGACTGGAGGCATGGAGGCAGGGACCAGATGCCCCTCCCACAACCAGGTACATTGCCAATGCCTCAGGGCCCACCTAGGGACCAGAGGCATGGACCCGGGGACAAGACCTCCCTCCCACAACTAGGCACACTGCCAGAGCCTCAGGGCCTGCCCAGGGACCAGAGGCATGGACCCGGGGACAAGACCTCCCTCCCACAACCAGGCACACTGCCAGCACCTCAGGGCCTGCCTGGGGTCCTGAGGCATGGGTCGGTGGACTGGACCCCCCCACAACCAGGTGCACCACCAGTGCCAAGGAGCATGCCGAAAACACCACCTCCATGTCGGTGGCCCACCACAGCCACCACAATAACTATGGCTGTCACGAAAGTGGGTAGTCACCACAACCACCACGCAGATGGTCTGCCAGCCACTGGAGTGCATTGACACAAGGAGAGTCACCAGCAGAGACCAAAGAAAAGAAGAGGATATCTCTGTCCACAAAGTCCATTCCAGAGTGACAGAAGAAGCATCTGTTCTATGATAATATTGGAGGACCTGAACACACCTTTCAGCATTGGACAGATCATCTAGGCAACAAATCAACAGAGCAACCATTACTCTTTCAGGAGAGTAGATTTCTTCTCTCTCCTGAAAATCAACAGAGTAATCATTACTTTTTCAGAAGGAGAGAAGAAATCTAGGGTTATCAGAAAGGAGAGGAGGGAGGGAGGGGGGAAGGGAGAGATTGGACAAGGGGCTTAAAGAATAAGTACGATTTGTCACAATATGTATGCTAGTAATATTGATTTGATCAACGTATGTCAACATTGAACCCCCAAAATATGTATAATCAATTATGATTCAATAAAGATTAAAAAGAAAGAAAGAAAAACTTATCTCTTTACTGAATTGCCTTTGAATCTTTGTCAGAAATTAATTGTATATGTGTGGGTCTAATTCTGGACTCTGTTTTGTTCCATTGATCTATTTGTCTGTCTTTATCCCAATATCACACTGTCTTGGTTACTGTGGGTTTATAATAAGTCATGAAATAAGGATAACAACTCAAACTTTGTTTTTCCTTTTTAAAATTTCTTTAGATATTTTAGATTCTTTGCACTTCCATATGCATTTTAGAATTTGTTTGTCAATTTCAACAAATAAGCCTGCTGGGATTTTGATTGGGATGGTGATCATTTTGGAGAGAATTGACATCTTAGCAATATTGAACCTTCTGACCCACAAACATTGTATATCTCTGTATTTATTTAAGTTTTCTTTAATTTCTATTGGCAGTGTTTTGTAGTTTTCACTGTACAGTTCTTTTCCATCTTTTGTCAGACATATTGCATAATTTTTGATGCTCTTGTAAATTTCTTTTTTTTATGGTATTGGTGTTTTTTTAATTTAATCTTATTTTTTTATTGTTAAAAAAGATGACCAGTAAGGGGATCTTAACCCTTGGCTTGGTGTTGTCAGCACCATGCTCTCCCAAGTGAGCTAACCGTCCATCCTTGTATAGGGATCCGAACCCATGGCCTTGGTGTTATCAGCACCGCACTCTCCCAAGTGAGCCATGGCTGGCCCCCTGGTTTTTTATTTTTAAAAACCATTTTAATTGTAAAATATACATAACATAAAATTTATCATTTTAACCATTTTTAAGCATACAGTTCAGTGGTAGTAAATAAATTCATAATATTGAGTAACCATCATCACCATCTCCAGAACTCTTTTCATCTTGCAAAACTGAAACTCTGTACCCATTAAACAATAACTCCCCATGCCGTCCTCCCCCATTCTACTTTCTGTGTCTGTGAATTTGACTATTCTAGGTGCTTCATAGGAGTAGAACCATACGGTATTTGTCCTTTTGTGACTGGCTTATTTCACTTAGCATAATGCATTCAAAGTTTATCCGTGTTGTAGCACATGTCAGAATTTTCTTCTTTTTAAAGATTAGATAACATTCCATTGTATTAATACACCACATTTTGATCATTCATCTATTCATGGACACTTCATTGCTTCCACCTTTGGCTATTGTCAATAATGCTGCCTTAAGATGGTATTGATTTTTTAAATTTCAGTTTCCAGTTGCTCTTTACTGGTATATATAAATACTATTTTTTTTTATATTGAGCCTGAATCCTGTGTTAACCTGGAAAAAATACATTAGAGAAAAATATCTCCAAATATGTTGAGTTCATTTGTGATAGAAAATTGGATTATAATCCAGAATGCATACCATGGCAAGCCACGAATGCATTCAGTGAAGGAGGGGTAAGAGAAAGCTTTTATTGGCAAAAGGGGAGAGGTTCACATAAGCCGCTTGGAAACAGAGATTGTTGGTTCAAGATGCTCAAAGTCAGATTTGTTGTCAGTTCATTGGTCGAGATGCCATTACTGGGCAAGATTCTTCTCCAAGCATCTTATCTGAATGGCTGCTGTTCTAAAGAATGTCTAATGATAAACTTTGTCACAGAAACATGTGCATATGTGCAAAGCAGGAGATGTGTGAAGGACACGAAAGAGTGAAGGGATTTCTGATGGGTTTTTAGAAGTTCCTTGGAAACAGTTCTTATCTCAAACAAGCAAACATGAGCACCCCTCCTTTGTGCCTTTCCTGGTTCTATTTTGTCTGGGTCTGACAGAAAATGATTTCATCAACTTTCATACCTGTAACCTTGCTTAATTGATTGATTAGCTTTAACAGCTTTTTTGTAGCTTCCATTGGAATTTCTACGTAGATGTCATCTGCTAATGAAGACAGTTTTACTTCTTCCTTTTTGATCTTTATGCCTTTTTTTTTTTTTTTTTTCCCTTGCCTGATTGGACTGGCTACATCCTCTGGTATAATGTTGAATAGAAGAATAGATACCTCGTTTCTAATCTTTGAGGGAAAGCATTCAGTCTTTTACCGTCAAGCATGATGTTAGCTGTAGCCTTTTCTTTTTTTTTTTTT
>NW_007773535.1:1541-4391 GCF_000696425.1 Galeopterus variegatus | reverse complement strand
CTCCAGCAGGTCTCAGCTCGGTCTGGGCTTATGACCCAAAGTCATCAAGCACCTGTGTCTTTTGGACGGTCAGTAACATTTAAGGAAGCCTTTTCTGTTTGGAACACCCAATGTGCTGCTTTTTTTTTTTTTTCCTTTTTGTCTTTTTTACTGACCGGCAACGGTATCGCAACCCTCGGTGTCGCGCCCGCACCGCGCTCAGCCAGTGAGTGGGAACGGGTCTCCACATGGGATCCGAACCCCCGGCGGGAGCGCCGCCGCGCTCTCAAGCGGCGCACTCTCCAGTGCGCCACCGGGCCGGCCCGCAATGTGCTCCTTTTGCCTGCAGTGACAAAACCCACTTTCTCACTTTATTATAGAAACTCCTGTGGGGGGAGGCGGTGTAATAGCAACTAAGTGCCCTCGCTCCTACAGCCGCTCTTCTCTGTGAGAGACAACCATGGTTGCAGCAGGATCTTTGATTCAACAGGGCTTATTAGCAACTATTGCATTAGACCAGGGCAGACTCCGCTTTTCTACGATCTCCGGATTTTCTACAAATTGTAATGCTTTTATTATCTGAAGAAAAAAGAGGGGACACAATACACTTTCTCATCCAGTCAGTAACATTTATTTCTGCTCAACAATTAAGGTGCATGTCCCAGAACCTGCAACTTGTTCTCAGACGCTTCACATCATTGGTCCCAAGGAGCTCATTGTTAAGAGAAAGTGACAGACGTCTCTAATTCCTATGGATTTTCAGAGCCCAGAAAGAGAGCAGTGTGAACTTACATCCAGCCCCAGTCTTGATGAGATCCAGAGTGAGCATCACTGGGGACCGGGTTGGTTCTTTGGTACACAGGTGCACGTTCATGTCACTAAAGAAACACCAAAAATTAGGAAATGAACAGGAGATTCTGCACCTACGAAGAAGGAGCAGAAGTCAGCCCTGGGCACCAGCCGTAGTGGACACGTCTGCCACCGGCACTGCCGGGAGGTCAGCCTGGCAGGGGGGTCAGGACATCCGCAGGAGTCAGATGGTCTCAGCTCATTCAGCGAATATCTGTGAGCACCTGCTATGCGCCTGGGACCATTCTGGGTGCTGATGACACCGACACCGTAGCCAACAAGACATGGTGGTGCTCACAGACACTTGTGGTTCTTAACACTTGGGGGTCAGGCGGGAGTGGTGGACTCAGGGCCACTCTTCCAGCTGTGTCACGGGAGCTCTTTCCCTCCTGGTTTCCAGCTAGGTTCAGCCAGTGGAAGGCGCGGGAAGAGGAGTGGGGGGTGGGAGGAGAGAGAAGCCGGCAGGTGCCCGCCCTCCCTCCATGCAGCGTGTCCTCTGCAGCTCGCCGTTCCCTACCCCAGCCCCCTGCGTGGCCTCTCCACCCCTAGGCTGTGGCAGCTCCCATGGGAGCTCGTCCCTGGCCCCTGCCCGCAGGCTCCTGCCCAGCACAGTGACAGCCCAGGAACCCCACTCTGCCCACAACCTGCTCCCTTTCTGAAGCTCCCTATGCAGTCTCGCATTCTGTGAACCGGATATGGATGCTGCTCTCCAGGCAGCGGCCTCTCCCGGCGGGGACACCCACATTCTCCTTGCCCATGTCAGGTTCAGGTTCACAGCTGCCTCCCTTCCACCAGCAGCTCAAACTTGGACAAATCCCTGGATTTCTGTACAACTTAGCTCCTTGTTTTATGTATAGCTCATGCAGAGGCTTTAGGTCAGGGAGAGACTAGAGGTCTCGTTCCTCCAGCCAAGTCCACCTGCTCCCAGGGACTCACCAGGGGCAGGCACTGGGCCAGGAGCCCACTCCGGGGGATGCAGCGGTAGGGGCTGACCTCGGTCAGCTGGAGGCAGCACTGGCTCCTGCAGTCCCCGTGGCTGTTGCAATAATCTCCATTGGGCTGGGGGGACATGGGCCAGAGGTTGCTCCCAACCCAGGGCAGGCTCGAAATCCTCCCTCCAGCCGACTGGGGCAGGAAACAAAAGGCAGCTGCCCTCCCCTCAGCACTGCCTGGGGATGCCAGTGTCCCTCGGCTGCCCGCCTGCCACCCATGGGGGCTCACCTTGTGCCAGTCCATGCACTGCAGGAAGATGGTCTTGGGGGTGCAGAACCGCTGGGAGCTGTAGCTGTTCCGAACACAGCAGTTGCTCCGGCATTCAGAGTGTTCTGAGCAGGTGTGCCTGTTCGGCTGCAGGGGACAGGAGACCGTGTCCTTTCAGCCCCTCTCCACCGCGACTCCTTTCTCTGGCTCTTCCAGAAGCAGGTAGGAGCATGGGGCAGTACAGCAGGCCTCAGTCCTCTCTGCCCCTGCCGCCCGTGCCCAGCCGCGCGGGTGGACGCACCTTTTGCCATGACAGGCACTGGAGGAGGGTGGTCTGGGGGGTGCAGAACTTCTGCGGGTTCGGGCTGTTGGTGACGCAGCAGTTGCTCAGACACTCGGAATGGTTTTCGCAGGCCTCTCTGATCCCCTGAAACATCGGGGCTCCGTGTACCTGCTCCAGGGCAGGCCCTGCAGACCCAGCTTCTCGATGCTGACTCAGAAACGGCCTCCACCCGCCTCTGGCTTCCCTGTGTCAATTACCCGTCAAACTCGAGTCCCACGCCACATCGCCTGGGAAGTTTCTGGAGCATGCCCAGGCCTCAGTAGGTCTGGTAGATCAACGGTAGTGTGCCCAGTGGCAAGGAAGGAGAAGGGAACGCCTGCCGTGAGCCACACGGACAGAGGCAAACCAAGGCATGAAGGGTCTAGGGGCTGCGGCAGAGGGTGATGGAGGAGATGGGCTGCAGACGCGCCTGCAGGGAGGGCTTGGTGCCTCCTATGCCCAGCATCTTACAGGCGAAGAAACTGAGGCTTGAAGAGGGC
>NW_007773535.1:0-1427 GCF_000696425.1 Galeopterus variegatus | reverse complement strand
CCCCTGAAACATCGGGGCTCCGTGTACCTGCTCCAGGGCAGGCCCTGCAGACCCAGCTTCTTGATGCTGACTCAGAAACGGCCTCCACCCGCCTCTGGCTTCCCTCTGTCAATTACCCATCAAACTCGAGTCCCACGCCACATCGCCTGGGAAGTTTCTGGAGCATGCCCAGGCCTCAGTAGGTCTGGTAGATCAACGGTAGTGTGCCCAGTGGCAAGGAAGGAGAAGGGAACGCCTGCCGTGAGCCACACGGACAGAGGCAAACCAAGGCATGAAGGGTCTAGGGGCTGCGGCAGAGGGTGATGGAGGAGATGGGCTGCAGACGCGCCTGCAGGGAGGGCTTGGTGCCTCCTATGCCCAGCATCTTACAGGCGAAGAAACTGAGGCTTGAAGAGGGCAAGTGACTTGCCCAGGATCACACAGATTGGCAGGAGCTAGAGCTGAGGTTTGAGCCCACGTCTGCGGCCGGCCAGCCCCAACCCCTCGCCCTGATGGCCGTTGCCACCAGACAGAAGGCACCAAAGTACGTGTAGCTTTGGACAGGTTTGGGCTTCAGCTGTTTTTTAAGATTAAAAGGGGTTTTGAGAGCCGTGGTGGATGTGGGTTATACCTATTGACTCTTATGCATCAGACACGAACACTGAGAAGTTAACATAAATAACAATTTTTTATGAAAAATAGGTATCTTTTCAAAAACAGAAGTGCAGGCAGAGCAGCCCCATTCTGTGTCTCAACTCAGCTGTCTCAGGCCAGGGTTGTCGTGGCTGCTTCTGACTGCTGGGGCCTCGGGGGACAAGCAGGACCGGCAGCAGAGACAGATGTACTCTCGGGAGAGAATCGTACACAAGGAGACTCTGGGGCTCCTGCCGCCTTCAACAAAGGAGATTCACCAAAGCGTTTCCATCTAGGGAGACTTTTTGTTTGTTTGTTTTGCTTTTTTTTATTTAAGGGTCTTATTGACTGAAAGTTAAAGCTGGGATTGCTTTAGAGAGACTGAGGCCAGGAGCCCAGGGGAGGATTTGCCCCAGAGCAGGTGAGAAAAGGGGAGCCCTGAGGGGAGGGCGTCCCTTCAAGGGTATAGTGTTTAGTGTGTCAGATCAACAGGACCTGGCCAGGTTGGTTTGAGGGAGGGATGAGGGATCTTTGGGAATGTCCCCTGAGGTCTGGGGGTGTTTGCACAGGAAGGAGCCAGGAGGGCCCCTGGGGGGAAAGAGCCCCCACAGCAGTGCATGTGGACCACACCCTGTCCCTCACTGGCGACCCACATGCGTGCTGGGATTGGCCCACTGTGAGGTGGGGCCATGCAACAGGATCCTGTGGGTTTGGGGGTGGAGACAGGTGCAGACACTCAAACTGCATGCTGTGTTTACTGTTTACAATCCGCTGGCCCCATCGCTCCCTGTCAGGCTGCAGCACTCCCCTCCCCC
>NW_007773534.1:1324-4392 GCF_000696425.1 Galeopterus variegatus | reverse complement strand
CTTCAGTCCCTTCCCTTCAGCACTTATTCTCATCTCCTGCTTTACTTTCTCCTTAGTTCTCAACACTGTATAACATAGTGTATAATTTACTTATCTTGACTATTATTTGTCTTTTGCCACAATATAAGCTAAACAAAGACCAGGTACTTTTTTCTTGTTGTTGTTGTCTGTTTTCTTACTATGGTGTCCCAGTCCCTAGAGAAGTAGCTGGCATGTAATAATAAGAATCCAGTAGATCATTATGGAAGGAATAAATGACAGGTGGCCCTGTAGCCTCAAAATAGCTTAGCATGTCCCACATTAAAATGGCTCAAAACAGGCTCATACCCCAAGAGGCTAGGACCCAAGAACATTTGGACCTAAATCTCCCTAGAGACTTCCTAAAAATTGACTCTTTGGAGTATGCATTACCAAATTGCTGTCTGTGAAAAATCTCATTGCAAGAACAACAATTGCAACACTAGCTGTACAGAATGTGGAAATGAATTCTATAACAATACATGACAAAGGAGAGACAGCCGTGAGGAAACAATCTATGAAGTGCATGGAAGAAAACCTAAGTAAATGAAAAGACAGCCTGTCTCCCTAACATCAAATACAAATACATCAAAAGTTAATACAGAATCTAATAAAACTTCAATCGGAATTTCAGTGAGATCTTTTTGGACCCTGATAAAGTTAGTTTGAATTTCATGTTAAAGAAGAAATCTGCCAGGATTCCAAAAGAAATATGGAAAAATAATGGAGAGTAGGGATAGCAAAACAAATACAAAAATAGTATGATATAAAAGCAGCAACAGAAGAGAGTAAATAATCTAAAAACAGAAACAAGCACACATAGAAATACATGATAAAGGTTGCAGTACACACATATTTGGGCAAATGATAGATTCTAAAATAAATGGGATGGGGACCACAGGCAATATTTTTAAAGAAAAATATATAATTGATCCTACCACATATTATATGTTGAAAATATTCCAGGTGGATCAATAATCTCTATGTTAAAAACTAAAATATAAAATCATTAGAAGAAAACACAGGAGAAGAGTGGTACAATGCTGGTGCGAGAGAAGCTGTCAAACAAGCAGGGGGAAACCACCAGCTGTGAGGATAAACAACATGCAGAACTATGCTAAAATTTTACTTACCAATGTTAACATAAATTGTTAGAAACTTTAAGTTCTAATATCATAGTATTGTTACAGAGAAAGGTAGAGATATTAACTCTGGTATGCTTACTAAAAATGTCAGGATAACCACAAAAAAATAGAAACAGAAGACTTCAGCACACCAATCAAGCAGAATTCATGGAACTTAATTATATTTGTACTGTGGGGTAATTTGTTCTATGACTTTTTTTTATCTCAGAGAAGTCAAAACTCCCCTGTCTATACACAGTATCATTTTATGCATAGAATGCCCAATTCAGTGTAATAATGAAATCCTCCAATTCTTTACACAGATAATATTCCTCCTTCCATCTGGAGCCTGATGCACTGGGGCTGCCAGCCCTCAGGGAGGAGTGCAGTTGGCATCGTCTCTGCTTTTACTGATCTCCTCTCCAACATGACAGTCACCTGTGAGATTCCTCCACACTTGCCAGGTGGGGTTTGGAGGCCAGATGAGGAAATCAAGAGTTTTTCTATTTGAATGACACTGTATTTGAAGCTGAATGTCACACTAACCTTTCTGTGGCTTTTTGAAAGACCCCAATCCGTGGGGACTTCTCATCCAGTGCTGTTGATGAGGCAGCCTTTAGGATCCCATGATTCAATGTCAACCGCCTTTTGAGAAACTTAGTGCTTCTGGTCAGACCTATCTGAAAGCGTCTAAGAGAACACTCACACCAGCTCTCATTGACACATAGCCTACATCTGGTTCAAAGGAAACCCTCGTCTCTTCCCCTAGCACACTGAAAGCTCAGGTCCATCTCACTGCCCCGAGAATCTAACTTCCCTCTGCCACTAGATCATAGCTGCCCCACCCGTCTCATCCTCTACTTTTCCCAAACAGAAGGCAGAGGACTTGCTGCCATGTCCCCTTATAGCAGGGCAAAGAGACCAAGCTGCAGTGGTCCTGGTGAAGGCCCGTTCTGTAGGTGTAAGGTAAGAGCTAAATTCCCACTCCCTTCTCTCTCAGGGATGGCATGGGAGTCACAGCACCCTAGCGGTTCTTTCCAAAAAAAAGTGTTCTTCATAAATCCTCTTCTTGTTTCCCTTTAGCATTCCTAGTATAGGCATGTTTTGTTTTTTTTTTCAGTTCTGAAACAAGATTTCAGATAATTCCTTTAAACATTTGCACATTGGATTAGCACCTTTCTTTGCAATTACATTCTATATTTTATTTTTTATGTTTTAATTAAAACCTTCAATTATATATACTGATAAAAATATGTAGCTTCCAACTTACTAGACAGAAAATTTAAAAGATAGTGAAGAACATCCAATTTATCCAATACAAGCCAAGAAAGAGATAAAAATAAAGCCAAAGAAAATCATGATTTTAAAAACTTCCACAAACTATAGAAGAAATAAATCCATATATACTCATATGTGTGTGTGTATCACCAACCATAATAATTATTTATGTTTAAGCTTTTCAGTTAAAAACAAAGATTTTCAAAATGGAAAAAAACAATCCAGCTAAATCCTCTAAATAAATATTCCTTAGACACAATATTTCACACATATAGAAAAAATAAACAATTCTACCCAATCCAGTTTATATGGCTAGTATGACACTGATTTAAAACTATATGAAGGCAGTTTATGAAAGAAAAATTATAATCTAATTCTAGTTATGAATATTAATGTAAAACCTCCCAATAATTTGTTTTCTAAAAAATGTATATATAATTCTGACAAATGGAATTATCATGGGAATTCAAAACCATTTAACATTATAAAAATCTGTCAATGAATGTATCTATGCCAGCACATAAATTATTAAAAATCATAACATCATGTTATTAGATGCAGAAACATTAGATGCAAAAAAAAAAAGTATTTATTTTGGATAAAAATTAAGAATGGAAAGGAACTTGCTTGGCTTTAATAAAGGGTATA
>NW_007773534.1:0-316 GCF_000696425.1 Galeopterus variegatus | reverse complement strand
GGGAACAGCCTGGCTCTTTCAGAGTGTATATGCTTTTCTATTAAAAAACATAATGCCATTCCTGCGGGCATGGGTGTAAAGAATTTTTGAATGATGCCATGCAGATTGCATATAAAAACATTCTTCTTCACCAAGCACTTTATCCTATCTTTCCAAAGATGAGCTTCCTGATTTCTTGGGACAGACTGAGTCTTGCAATATCTTTTTCTCTAATCTTTTCTTGATTTTGCTAATCCCAGAATGCTAGCTAGTGCCCACTAGCTATGAATACTTGTATATGGTTATTATTTCTTTTTTTAGAGATAAAATCTTTTGA
>NW_007773533.1:0-4392 GCF_000696425.1 Galeopterus variegatus | reverse complement strand
TGGAGTGTTTTAGAATGGTCTGCAAAAGAGACAACGTGATCTCAGGATGCATCAGTAATTATGTACCATCTAGAACGATGGAGGAGACTGTTCTGCTCAGCTCTGCAATGGTCAGACTGCACTTGGAGCCTTGTTTGGGCTCCATGCTTAAGAGGAAACTAGCTCCTGTCTAAGGAGGGTAAGATGGCACACGAGCTTGGAAACTGTCTTGTGAAAAACACAACAGTTTTGGGTTGGGCAAGAGAAGACTTGGGGTGGGGGGCCTCTGCCTCTTTGCTCAAGTCTCTGAAGGTTTAAAGGACTGGATTTATTCTGACTGGTGAGTAAGTGGCAGGCTTCGGCTCAGCTCAGCCCAGCACCTTGCTCACCGTGGGCCCCTCAGTAATGAGAGCTGACAGTGTCCCTGTGAAGGGTGCCAGGAGGAATGGACTCCCAGTGTTCCAGAGATGTGATAGGCTGCTGCGGAAAGCAGTGAGCTTCTTGATGCCAGAAGCATTAAGGGAGAGAGTTAAAAGGAGGCAAAGACTGGAAAAGTAGAGGGATAGGCAAACTGTAGAGCCGCAGAGTAAATGTTTTTGGCAGGAACGTCTACATAATTTGCAGGATTCAAGGCAGAACAAAAATGTAGGGCCCTTGCTTAAAAATGATTAAAGATTCCAAGATGGAGAAACGACGCTTGTGGTGTCTCCTAAGCATGGCGCCATATGGGTTGCATCCCGTGAAGCTGGCCCTGCTTTTAGCCTCTGTGGGCCATGTGGTCTCTGTCATGACCACTCAACTATTTTGCCTCTGTAGCATGAAAGTAGCCCCGGATAGTACGTAAAGTAAGGAGCACGGCTGTGTTGCAGTAAAGTGGCAGCCAGATCACAAAAGTAAGATTTTAGCCCATGGGCTGTAGTTTGCAGACCCTGTTTAGAGTCCTGAGATGGGTCATCAGAGCCATCTCAATATGACGCTGCCCCGAGCCATGTCTGGCCAGCCTCGGTCTCATGTTGGAGCCACTGGGGGTTTGCTCTCCTACCTTCTTCTCCAGCCAGGAGAAAAAATGTCTCTACCTTTCCATCAGAGAATGAGGACGAGTCAATAAGCCCCAAGCCGCTGCCTTTCCTTCCAAGGGCAGATGCCAGGACAGGGGAGACTGGCTGTTGCCTTGTTCAGGTGGACTCCGCTTTGCCTCCCAGGTGAGAGAAAAGAGGTGGAGGCTTTTCCAGCCTCAGAACCTATAGTGAAAACACGCTGTTCAGAAACCGCACTGGAGCAGGCTCCGGGAAGGGGCTGTGCACATGTGAGGACGGGAACAGCGTCTGCTGTTTTCTTCCAGACCCAGGGCAGGCCTTGGTCTCTGAGGACAGCAGGAGCTTTGGCATTCAGCGCATCTTCTTCAACTCACAGGGACCTGACGTTTGGAAGGGGTTCCGCAGGGCGGGATTTCTGCATCTCTCTTTGAGCTGCATGGTGGCTGATCTAGACCCTACTGATGCTCCAGAGACTGGGTGACCTGAAGGTGAGCCCCCCACTTCTATCCTAAACCTCATTCTGCTGAATTTACTAGATGGGGGGACGAGAGAGAAGTCACAGCTCCTACTGGTCTCTGTCTTCTTCCTCTCCTATAGGATGTCGGTCTCTGCTTCAAAAAGAATCGGCTCTAACTTCATCCAGCCTGAGCCGCGGGTGCGAGCTATGCCTGATGTCCCGGCCGTTCAGAGCACGCCCCGCCTCATACGCCATATCTTGTTCTCAGATAGGTTGAGCTCAGCTCTTCTGTGTCAAGGGGAGCTTTACTGGAGCCATATTTTCATTCAACACACACCACCTTGGCACTGATGTTCTTGCTGGGCTGGGGAGATAGGGAATGAAGATGAATAATGCATTATTTCAACAAACACACAGTGGGTGTGCAGCGCGTAGCAGGTGCTGAGGACAAAATGGTGAAGAAGTCTCAGAGCCCAACCTGGTGGATCTCACAGTTCCACTGGGGAGATGGACAAGACAAAATGATGAGAAACAGAGGGCCTGTCAGGCTGCCTGCACGGGTGGGCAGGTGGCAAATGTTGGAAGGAAGTCGCAGGAATACACACTGGCATGGTTCCTGCCTGGGAGGGTGGCTCGGTCTTGTAGGGAATGCCAAGGCACTGGAGCACCCACAGATCCCTGCAGAGCATGCTGAAGTCCCAGCGAGTGGCTGGGCATTTGCTTCCTGGGTCCACTGCAGTGAGCTAGCAGAGAGCGGAGAGAGGAAGGGAAGGATTATCGAGCTCCTCCCCTGGGATCTGTAAAGGAGGGCAACTCTTAGGAGTGACAGAGTGTGAGGGATTGAACTGTGTGCCCTCAAAAGATGTGGAAGTCCTAACCTCAGTACCAGCGAATGTGACTTTATTTGTAAACAGGGTCTTTGCAGATGATCAAGTTAAGATGAGGTCATCAGAATGGGCCCTAGTCCAATGTGACTGTGTACGTACAAAAAAGGTGAAATTTGGACACAGAGACAGACACACACATAGGGAGAACATAATGAGAAGGTTGCAGTTAATCTGCCACAGGCCAAGGAACCACCAGAAACTAGGAGAAAGGCCTGGAACCGATCCTTCCCTAGCTGCCTTCAGAGGGAGTACGGCTAAGCCCACACCTTGATCTGGGACTCCCCCCCGCCCGCCAAATGAATAGGTCTTTTATTCCATCATTGAAATTTACAAGCATGTCTTGGGAATCGTCCTGTAGCTTGTTTCTGTAGCTGGACAACTCTTAGATCTTATTTGTCAGCCCGCTGAACTGTTACTTTTTCAGAGACGTAGACACCATCCAAAAATTTTCTGATATCCTTGTTTGTAACTGTTGTTGCTTGCTGAATCAAAGCAGCTGAATTTGAAACAAGTTCAATGTCATTTCCTTCGAGGATTAACTCATCTTTCTGGGCTTGAGACAGTGAACAAGCAACACCTGGCCTCATTCGAACCCTGCAGATGTATTTTTTACCCAAGAAATTTCGGATTTCAACAAGAGACACATTCTCCTGAGTAACGACGTTGGTGGGGAAGTGAGCACACACAGACCTCATCTTGTGACGGAAGCCCCGTGTAATGCCCTTGATCATGACCTGTACATGACTACAGATAGTGCGAACGGCAGCCAGTTCCTTTCTATTTCCCCACCATTTGTCAACCTGGAGCCCTTCACTATAACTGTGCACCCCTTCAGAGCGATGTCGACATGTTCTGGAAGGTCAACAGTCTGATTGCTGAGAATGGTCTTCATTCTGTGCCACTGGCTTTCCCAGAGCCGATGGCTTCAGATTCCCAGGGCCCACTGAACACAGAGGCATCCTCACTCACCTCCTTGATCTGGGACTTCTGACCTCCAGACCTTTGAGACAGTGACTTTCTGTTGTTTAAGCTACTCTGTCTGTGGTACTTTGTTTCGGCTGCCTCAGCAGGCTAACGCCCAGTGGAAAGACTGAACTTCATATTAGTGTCCTATTGTGTGTAACAAATAGCCACAAACTTATTTTAAAGTAACAATTTATTCTCTTACAGTTCTGGAGGTCACAAGTCATAAAATCGAGATGTCGCAGGCCAGCGCTCCTTTTGGAGGCTCCAGAGGAGAATCCATTTCCTTGCCTTTTCTAGCTTCTAGAGGCCACCTGTATTCCCTGGTTCATGGCCCCCTTTTCCATCTTCAAGTGCATCCCTTCAACCTCTGCTCCAAATCAGGAGCTGTGATCCAGGCTCTCACCTCCCCTCTGCTTTCCCTGTGCCCCATCCAACCCCACACCTCTAGTCCCCAGGGGTTCCTGTGCCTCTTGCCTATGGGCTTGCAAGTACCTATTTCCTTTCCAGCCCACAGCAGCTGGCTCTGTGTGTTTCTGGGGTGCCACTTCCAGGGCTGTCTTTCCAGACAGTAAAGAGACTGTTGGCCCCCAGCTGGGCAGAACCTGCTGCTTAGCCAAAATGTATCTGGCCTCAAACTCTCTATCTCTCCCCCTCTTTCTACATGAATGTTATGTTTGCAGCTGAAGAGCAGATCTGGGGCTTCATATAAGGAGGGACTGTTCAACAGTCAGAGCTCTCTGGTAATAGAGTAGGGTGGAGTACTAGGATGGCTCACCTGAGGAAGGCAGAATCCTATAGACCTTAAGAACTTGGGCTTCTGAGTCAATTGACCTGCAAGAATCTACCAGTCCTGAGTTTTATGACCTTGAGCCTCAGTTTTCTCACCTATTAAATAGGAATGATATTAATAGGGTGTAAGTGACAACCATAACAGAGTCATAAATTTAAAATGCCCTCAAGGTAGGTGAATGAAGCCAGCCTGGTAGAAGAAATGCACGGCCTTGGTGGTCATCTCTTTTGATAGACCTCGGGACAAGAAACACACCCCTTTTTTGAGCTGTAGGAA
>NW_007773532.1:2949-4392 GCF_000696425.1 Galeopterus variegatus | reverse complement strand
CCACAACCAGAAAGTTTCCTTTTACCTGGTATTCTGGAATTTTAAATATAGGTATTACAGATGTTCTTGTCTTTCATTATGCCAGGTACTAGGCATGACTTAACTATCTGTAAAGTCAAGTCTTTTGATTTATGGAAATTTGTTTTATATTTTTTTCGATACATTCTTTCTTCCATGTTATTACCTTTCTTCTTATGCATTACTTCCCTTGTTTTTGTACTAGTTTTTGAGAAATCCCTCCAAATTTACCTTCCAACCATCTATTGATTTTTTTTTTAATTTCCAAATGGTCTTTCTTATTCTTGGAGTATTGATTTTTTACAGCATCCTGCTGTTATCTAAATGAGTCAATAATTTCTGTCTCTGAGGAAATTAACCACAGTTTCTTTCAAGTTTTCTTCTGGTCCCACATTACTTCTCTTTCCTGTGATATCCTTTCTTTCTGTTTGTTGTGGAACACCTCTTTTATGATAAAACCTTTTCTCACTGGCCTCTCAATGTAAAGCACTCACGCTGATTGGAAGCAGTCTGTGGGCCTCACATTAGAGTGAAGACTGGGATTTTGGAAGAGATACTGCTTATTAATATTTACAGGTCTTTTTACTTTGGCTTGTTAATTTTATCAGATGGAAGTTTTGTTTTGTTTTTAATTTGTTGCCTGGGAAGTTGCAAACCTGCAGATAAAATGCTGGGAGCCAGTCCGGGAAAAGGGTTGGTGACTCACCTTCTGTTTCTGTACATCACTGACTAGGTCTGATTCAGCCTTCAGTCACCAGCTCTGAGGTCTGGGCATCTGGAGTTCTAACTCTTCCTTCTTTTTTGGACCCACTGCAAGTTCTTCCAGGAAATACACAAAACCTTCAATTCCTGCAATGCTCCACGGTTCTTCTATTGTGAACTGGGACGGTCTGAGATGTTACCTTACTTGCAAGCTAAAAAGTGGGCCTGCCATAGTTTCATGGACTCTGGAAGAGGACGAGATGCCTGGGTCAGAGACAGAGGACCTTATTCCTTGCGACACAGCGGGCAGCGTGAGCTTCGTGTTTGCACCTGTCCTCCGAGTTCCATGGGGCAGGTGAAATAGGCGTGGGTTTGTGCCACAGCTGAGAAACCATGAGCTTAGGAAAACTCAGTATTTTCTAATGTTTGGATATCTTTTTCATGATTTTATTTTTTTTGATGAAGAAAAATTTTATACTTAAAGAAGCTAAACTTGTTAATTTGTTTTTTCTTTTATGTTTAGTGCTTTGATGTCCTATTGAATAGCTATTTACCTATGTCAAGATCATGAACATTTTTTATTTACTTTCTTAAAATTTTAATATTTTAACATTCACATTTAGGTCTATAATTCACTTAAAATTAATTTTTATCTGTGATATAAAAATTAATTTTTTTCCCCTCATAATGATATAGCAGTTGCTGTAGGACCACAAATTGAAA
>NW_007773532.1:0-1142 GCF_000696425.1 Galeopterus variegatus | reverse complement strand
TCATGAGGGATCCGCCCCCATGACTCAACCAGTTTCCAACACTGCCACATTGGAGATCAAACTTCTACATGAGTTTTGGAGGGGACAACACATCCAAACTCCATCAAAAAATATGCAATAAAACTGATAACATGATTTTCCAAGACTGCCTACAGCTCCATGGGTGTATGATTATTGATACTAAAGTTGTCCCGTCTGACCTAAAATGTCTGAGCATGCTTAAGGAAAATCAAAGAGTGAGGAAAAATTGTATTTCATGACATATTAAGGAATTTCCTAGGAGAGAACACAACCCAAGGAAAGGAGCACCCAGGAACGAGAAACTCACCTTATCAGCAAAGCTTTGGTGCTCATTCTGAGGGTGGTGATTGCCACTCTGTCTCCTTCCAGGATGGCTGAGAAGGGGATGGTGAGGGCAGGGTGACAGCTTTTTCACTGAAATGTGGGAAGGCATTGGGACTCAGGCAGCCCTACTGTAGAGCTTCTTAGTGTTCATACTAAACAGTGAAGTTAATGCCTCTTCACTGTGCTACTGACCNAGAGCTTCTTAGTGTTCATACTAAACAGTGAAGTTAATGCCTCTTCACTGTGCTACTGACCACATGCAGCCTTGATCCTCAGAGAGGTATAGGGCCAGTGGGCTAAGTAGAAATAGCAGTGGTGCCATTTTGATATGTGGGGTGCTAGGTCGGGTGGCAGTGCCCAGCAATAATGGAAAGGCACCCAGTGGATAAAGCATGCCACGTGTGAAAGGGGCACACCCAGTGTTTTCTAGAATAGGATGAGAGGAAGAAAATTGGTACCATGCGGCGCTTGCTCCTTAGTGTGTGCGAGACATTCCTTGATGCTCCTAAATGCAGACCATGAGTGAGGAATGGGGGCAGGAGGAGGCAGTGGGGTCCCACATTAGCAGTCGGGATGAAAGACCAGCTGAAAAGTACTTGAACACATAAGTACAAGACAATATCATTGTTCTTAGAATGCAAAACATTTAAATCCTTTTACCTATTTGACTCTCCTAACAACCCAAGAGCTTGCAGATGTTTGTCTAAGATGAAAAGCTGCACATGGTCACATGGTGGTTCTGGAGCTTCCTGCCATCTTGGCAGGTGATTGGGTCTAGAGCCTGGTCGGTGGATGCC
>NW_007773531.1:2671-3384 GCF_000696425.1 Galeopterus variegatus | reverse complement strand
TTCTGCCAAATCGATTAGCTTGGTCTGATGAGTTTACTTAGATCGATTAGCTTGGTCTGATGAGTTTACTTAGATCGATTAGCTTGGTCTGATGAGTTTACTTAGATCGATTAGCTTGGTGTGATGAGTTTACTCAGATCGATGTGCTTGGTCTGATGAGTTTACTGAAATCGATGAGCTTGGTCAGATGATTTTACAGAGATCGATGGGCTCGGTCCGATGAGTTTACTTAGGTCGATAAGCTCGGTCTGATGAGTTTACTTAGATCTATGAGCTCGGTCCGATGAGTTTACTGAGATCGATGTGCTTGGTCTGTTGAGATTTCTGTAAATCGTTGAGCTCGGTCTGATGAGTTTACTTAGATAGATGAGCTCACTCTGATGAGTTTACTTTGATCGATGTGTTTGGTCTGATGAGTTTACTTAGATCGAACATCTTGATCTGATGAGTTTACTTAGATTGATGATCTTGGTCTGATGAGTTTACTTAGATCGATGAGCTCGGTCTGATGTGTTTAGTTTGATCGATGAAGTCGGTCTGATGAGTTAACTTAGATCGATGAGCATGGTCTGATGAGTTTACTTAGATCAATGTGCTTGGTCTGATTAGTTTACTTAGATCGATGAGCTTGGTGGTATGAATTTACTTCGATCGAAGGGCTTGGTGTGATGAGTTTACTTAGATCGATGAGCTCGGTGTGAGGAGTTTACTTA
>NW_007773531.1:0-653 GCF_000696425.1 Galeopterus variegatus | reverse complement strand
GCTTGGTCTGATGAGTTTACTTAGATCGAACATCTAGGTCTGATGACTTAACTTAGACCAATGTGCTTGGTCTGTTGTGTTTACTTAGATCGATCATCTTGGTCTGATGAGTTTATGTAGATAGATGATCTCGGTCTGATGAGTTTACTTAGATCGAAGAGCTTGGTCTGATGAGTTTACTTAGATCAATGTGCTTGGACTGACTAGTTTACTTAGATCAATGAGCTTGGTGTGATGAGTTTACTTAGATCCAAGGGCTTAGTATTATGAGTTTAATTATATCGAATAACTTTCTCTGATGAGTATACTTTGATCGATGAGCTCGGTCTGATGAGTTTATTCAGAACGATTATCTCGCTCTGATTAATTTACTTAGATCAATGTGCTCGGACTGATGAGTTTACTTATATCGATGGGCTTGGTCTGATGAGTTTCTGTAAATCGTTGAGCTCGGTCTAATGAGTTTACTTAGATAGATGAGCTCACTCTGATCAGTTTACTTAGATCGATTAGCTCGGTCCGATGAGTTTACTTAGATCGATGAGCTCGGTCCGATGAGTTTACTGAGGTCGATGAGCTCGGTCTGATGAGGTTACTTAGATTTATGTGCTTGGTTTGATAAAATTACTTAGATCGATGAGCTCGGTCCGATG
>NW_007773530.1:0-4393 GCF_000696425.1 Galeopterus variegatus | reverse complement strand
TAGTTCTTTATTATTTGCTAACTCTGTAATGTTTCCAAATTGCTTTCTACATGTTCATCTTATTTCCTCAGATAGATTTTTTTTTTTAGTATTTATCAAAGAGAAGCTCGCCACAAAATTTCATAAGCATCTGCTATGTGCCAGACCCTGCAGTAGGTGTTTTACATATATAGTTTTATTTAATCCTCACAACTAAACCTGCGAGTCAGGTTTTGTTATCCTCATTTTATAGACATGGGACTAGAGCCTATATATGGCTGTGAAGATGACAAATTTACTCAGGGTCACCCATAGCTATTGGGCAGGAGAGCCACAGGATGTCAACCACTGGACACTGGTTGGGGAAGGATGGGGGAGGCTCAAAGTGTGTACAATGATAGGCTCCTGGAAGCCCCCAAACACGGATCACCTTACTCTTGTATCACCCACTCCAAAGTGCTAGACACATGGTTGGTGTTCTAAACATGACACTCTTCTGGCTGAATCCCACAGGGACAGGCTGCTGCAAGGGTGGACAACCAGGGCGGGGTTCTCTCTGACAGATCCTCACAGGGATTGTGAAATAGGAAAAATGCCACAACAGTGTTGCTTGTTCCTCAGTGCCTTCAGGAAAACTTCACAGTGTGGGCACATTTGGGCACTGGGGAGACTTTCTGGGGAACATGGCAGTTTGAGTCCTGGCCCTCAGGGAGCTGAGATATTCTCAGGAGACACTTCCTCCTTCCTTAGAACCGTCCAATGATCCAGAAGAAAAGTCCTCAGAACATCTATCTGCTTGGCAGAGTGATCTTTCTGACAAAAGCTGGAGGACAGAAAACTGTTGTGGAAGAAAAAAAAAATCATATACACACACACATATATAAACACAGAGCTGTACACCAAAGCCACTGAGTTGTCTTTAATAGAGGACAATTTACAGAATGCCAAGATTTACTTCTCCTTCTATTCAAAATTGCTTTTTATTTTTAGAAAACTCTGAGTAGGAGATCGTAGGTTTTCTCTTACTTCGAGTTGTGCGATTCGGACAGCCCGGGATGCAGAACACCCCAGTGCCCTGCGCTACCAGCCCGACCCAGCCCAGCCAAGGCCTTTTACACCCACGCCCAGGGGCCCACACCCAGTGTGTCAGAGGAATAGAGCATTCGAGCCTTCATCCTGGGGGGCAAGAGGGATGGTGTTTCCAAGGTGGCAGGATTGACACCTAAGAGCGTTGAACGGGAGGACAAGGTGCCATGATCTTAGAAGAACACTGTGCTTTTATGTTCTGCTGGCTTTTGAAATCCAACTCCTGCTCGTAAGTCGCCGTGTAACCACGTCAAAGATTCTGTAGGGTTTTTTATTTATATGTATATATGCATTGCTGTTCCTGATGAGTCAAGCGGCGGTGCTAGCAGGGAAGCTTGGTCCACCTCACAAAGCACTTAACAGGAGACCTGACAGCAGCAATATGTTGCCTCTTTTGTTTGTACCGCATCTTCACACCCACTCACTCAGTAACAGACTGAATGAAATGTGCTCCAGCGCTTTGTGTGGGGGGAAAAAGAAAGGAAATAATGGCCATTCAGGCAAAATAAAGCTTTTTGGTGCTTTTCAGAAAAGCAGTCTTGTTTTCATTGTTGTCCCTGTGTTCACATAATGGCCTTATCCTTGTCTTTGATTGAAACACGCCCAAAGCAGGAAAAACACCTCACCCTGCACACAAATGAATGTGTACTCTTGAAATGATCAACACGGAAGGTGTGGGCCTGGGGGGATGTTGAACCAGGTGCCTAGAGGGCTCCCTGCTCAGAGCAAAGCAATGCACAGGTGACTGTGGATGATGGGAGGGAAGGGGCTTGCTGGAAAAGTAGCTTTGCTTCTGTCTGGCAAGACCTCGAGAAGGTCCCTCTGGGTCTTGGCAGCTTGAGCTCTTCGCTATATCCCATGTTTGTTAAAATGAGTTCTGGGCTGGAAAACCATCAGGATCCTCTTGGCAGTAAAGTTCTCTGCTCCTGCATTTCCCAGGCAGCCGTCTTCACGTTGACTTCTGGTTAGTTGCTTGTTTCTGTGTGTCTCAATGACAGGAATCCCACTGGAGCCACAAGGGCCAATGAGACTCCATTTCACTAGCCCTGAAGAGGTTCCTGCCTTTGTGCGTACCATGCTTCCTTATCTCTCCTCTGGTCACATCCCACCAACCCTTCTAGGTCCAGCTGAAATCCCACTTCCTCAACAAGACCCCTCCTTGGGTTTATTTCTTCCCAGCTTTGTGGCTGGAGACCTCACAATGGAACCTTTAAATCAGTCATTGTAGGAGTATGTACACCACAGAAATTGGCAAACACTACAAATCAAGACTTTGTTGTTGCTGTTGTTTTGAGAGCTGGTTTACCAACACACCACTGCTCATACCTAATGCCCCACCATTCATTTGACCCCAAATGTTGAACACCCCACTTTGTTTTATCATGGACCCGTGCTCAGCTCTCTACAGAGACTGCAGAAGGATCATCACATTCGTTGGTTCCCCACAGCACCATCATGGTACCTCGTAATTAGTTAAGTGCTCTCCAGTATCTGCCAACGTCGTTCATTTCATCCATTCGGAGCATACATAATTCTAAAAGTTTCTAAATTATATCTAATTGGTTGAAAGTGAATCTTTCAAATAGCCCATTGCCATTTGTTCATTCATTCATTCCACCATTTATTCATATGAATGAGCATTTGCTAGGTGTCAGGCGCTAGTTCAAAGGCAGAGGCCCGAGAAGTGAGCACAATAGAGGAGGTCTGTGTCCAGAAGTTACATAAAAAATATGAAAATAATAACCTAGAAGGATGGAATAGAGGATCTGGGGATGGGGCAGTACATAGTTTCAGATTGGGAGGTGTACCATTTTCCTAGTGCCGCTGTCATAAATTACCACAAATTTTTTGGCTTAGAACAATACAAATTTATTATCTTATAGTTCTGGAGGTCAGAAGTCTAAAATAGGTTGGCAAGCCTGTGCTCCTCCTGGAAGCTCTAGAGAAGAATCTGTGTCCTTGCCTTTTCCAGCTTCTGGAGGTCACTTGCATTCCCTGGCTTGTGGCCCTGTCCAGGATAATCTCCACATCTCAAAATAGTTAATCACATTTGGAAAGTCTCTTTTACCATGGAAGGTAGCATCTTCAGGTTCCAGGGATTAGGAGGTGGATGTCTTTGGGGGCCATTATTCTGCCTCTCACAGGAGGTAAGGAAAGGCCTCTGAGGAGGTGACATTTGAGGTGAGACTCAAATGATAAAAACACATGAGGGGAGCAGCCTGCAAGACCCTGGGCCTGGCACAAGCCTGGAGTTGCTGAGGAAGATGCCAGCATGATGGAAGTGAGCACCAGAGGGAGACCAGTGAGGAGGCTGGAGAGGGAGGCAGGGCCCAGGTGCCTCAGCCTCACAGGGGCCGGTGGAGGACCAAGGATTTCATTCTGAGTGTGACGGGAGTGGGCAGAGGGCTGGAGAGTTGGGTTTTCACTGGGTTAATCTATGCTTGGATGGAAATGACTTCTCTGGTGATTGTCTAGAGCAGTGGTATCCAGTAGAAATATATAAGCCACATTTGTAATTTTAAATGTTCTGGTTGCCACATATTAAAAAGTAAAAAAAATCGATAAGATGAATCTTATTAAAACATTTACTTAACCCAGTATATCCAATATTATTATAGCCAGTATATTATTATATGTACATATTACATATATATACATAATATATAATAATAATAATATATATAATATATGTACATATTATATGTATATTACATTAATATACCCACTATATTATTATTTCAACATGTAATCAATATTTAAAAAACTTACTAATGAGATATTTTACATTCTTTTTTTTTAAGTACCACATCTTCAACACCCGGTGTGTACTTTATGCCTATAGAACATCGCAATTGGGACCAGCCGTATTTCAATTGCTCGATAGCCACGTGTGGTCAGTGGCGTCCATTTTGGACTGTACAAGTCTAGGAACTGGTATCAGAGTCCAGTCCAAAGTCTACTCAGGCAGCATTTGAAAAAGCAGTGAACAGTGGGGTGTCACAGAGAATACAGACCACCTGTACTCCCATTAGCCATCCCCAATTTCAGAGGCTCTGAGTAGGCCACAGAAGGTGGAGGATAGAATAGCAGATTCTAGAAAGGAATGTGTCTCCTGGGGGGGCTGATGGAGCTTGGTCCCAGGCCCTGATTGGACTCTTGCTGGGCTGGAACCTCCAAGAATCACCCTGTCTCTGTCCAGATGATTAATCTTTAAATTCACCTCTATATTCACCCCTCACACCTTGAATCCCATAAGTGAGTCTTAAGCAAAGCCAGACTTTTCCCATTTCTTTATAGACAGGGTCATTTATTCAACTCATTATACCAA
>NW_007773529.1:3687-4394 GCF_000696425.1 Galeopterus variegatus | reverse complement strand
AAAAAAAAAAACTGATTTCCACTAGTCCTAAAAAATTAAGAAATTGAGTTTATTCAAAATCATATGAAAATGACTGTTAATTGTTCAGGTAATGCAAAAGTACATCTCTTAACTTTCTCAAGATATTAACATCCACAAGTAATAATTTCATAATATAAAGACAAACTTTGAAATCATGTATAAAGAAGATTTTTATTTATTAAAAGTCCATAATGTTTAAGTACTTGTTGAAGGACATATAACTTTGTAGGGTGTAAATCCCACAAAACTATTTCAGATTTCACTAATTTCTATAATCAAGATGGCTCATAAACATGTTAGCTTTTATATTAGTAGACAGTTGATCATTTTTCTGTCATTATATATGGATTTTCAATGTTCTAGGCAGCAGACCAACAAACCAAAACCCTGCCAGAACCACTTAAAAGCAAAATGCTTCCTTCTAGTTCTTTTGGCAATGGCTAATGCTTAGTGATACACCCAAGAAGAAAGCTATGTTACAAACTCAAACTTTGTACTAACCACCATGGAAAATTACTTTATAAGCATCTAGTGTATTTTTTAAAAATGTATTTTTCTTTCCTGAACAAGGTAAGAAAGTAACTCAGCAATGGTAAAAATAATAATAATAATAATGAGTGCCTGTTCAACATCTAAGTGGACACTGTACAGTTGTAGCTCTATAGTTGAATTAGATGATATCTCAG
>NW_007773529.1:0-3201 GCF_000696425.1 Galeopterus variegatus | reverse complement strand
TCAACATCTAAGTGGACACTGTACAGTTGTAGCTCTATAGTTGAATTAGATGATATCTCAGTTAGGAAAGTTAGGCCACTGTAAGTGATATGTTATGAGGGGTTGTGGGCATTTGACCTTACGCAATTATGTGAGGAGCTGATTCAACATCTAAGTGGACACTGTACAGTTGTAGCTCTATAGTTGAATTAGATGATATCTCAGGAAAGTTAGGCCACTGTAAGTGATATGTTATGAGGGGTTGTGGGCATTTGACCTTACGCAATTATGTGAGGAGCTGTGGAAGGATGAACTGAGGGGCAGATGGAAGGATCAGAGAATGAGTCATTGAATAGTCAATATGACAAGCTAAGCACATCCAGCCACCCAAAGGAGACTGTGAGGGGGAAGTCACAGAGGGTCGATGGGAAACCCTTGCCTGTGTGGAGCCACTGCTTCAGTGGGTTCCCAGCTCAGTGTCTGGAAAGTCCTGAGCTACTGATGGTCAGCACTGCTAGCAATCAGGAAGACAAGCTGGAGTATGGACCTAGATGGCGAGGACAGGTTGGAACCCACCAGGAAGCTCTGTATCTGTCGTTCACCCCCTCTGATGGCAAAAAAGACTTTTGGAGAAAAGTGGCTTCAGCTTCACTTCAGCCTTTCAAATCTTACTCATTGCTCTTTCAGCCAATCTGTCTCAGAAAAATAGTTCCCAGTTTAACCAAACTGGCACAGCAACAGCCGCTGCAGATGAATAGCATATAATTTAGAAATATACAGAAGAGAATTTATTAACTCATCTGCCTAATAAAACAGACACAGTGAATAAATTATCTGAATTTTAAAATCCATATTCTTTCATGATAAAATATGTCCTCACCACACTTTTTCCATCATTCTGCAATTTCCTAAAGTTAAAGAGCCCCAAATACAAAGGGTTCGAGTTGGATCTGTCCAGAAAATGGGTTTTGTTTTGGCCATAAAGTGCTAAGCTACCACCCAGATGCTAATACATATACTACACAAATTAACTTAAAAGGCCAGTGGACTAAATGAGATCAAAATTTAACCCATTTCACCGTTGATTCAGATGGATCCATACCTCAAAGGATTTGTAGTATTCAAGTTAATAAAAAAAATTTTCACTTTGAACTTTATTTCTTCTCCCTACATAATGGCATTTCTTTGTTAGTATATAAGTAGTTCATGATGTGATCACAAATATTGTCATCACTGAATTGCTTGGTAGTCTAAAGCTTGGTCATCCTTGGAGAAATGTCAGAGGATTGACAAGGTACTAGTATCTGTCAGCTCTTGCCACATACAAAGCCAGGAGTGTGACAGTCAGTTATGAATAATTCTCCAGTGTTCATCGGTGTAACTTTTCAAAACTTCCTTTTAATTCCTGCCCCATCCTGACTATCCTCCAGAAGTCAGGACGTAATTTAAGATGCAGATCTTTGCAGTGAAAGATCAAGATACTATGTCTATCAGTTCATTTCTCTTTATTCAAAGAGAATCTTTCTTGCCAAAATCTTTAACAAAGAGATCAGGATTTTAGAAGATAAAAAGCCCTTGACAGTGCCAAGAGGCTCTTTTGCCTACCACTTATGACAGAATTAGTGATCCTACTGTATGCCTCTTCTCATGCATTCCATTCTCCACCTTTAACTCTCTTACCGGAAAAGCACAAACATAAAAGAGATTTTCAGTAATCTCCCAGACTGAAAACTTTTCTTCCCAGGATCCTATTTTTCCAATACAATGCCATAAACGCAGGACAAACCACGGGCAGGAAGTAATGACTATTATTTTTGGTATGCCCTCTCAAGTCTCTAATTCTATGTCCTCTGTTTGCCTCATCTTTTGTCTTCTGTTGTTCTTACAGACATTGGCAATTGGACCATATCAACATTGCATTTTTTTTAATTGTCTAACATAGCTAAAGACAGATGTTCATATCTTGTTAAGACACAGTTCCTAAAAAACAAGTGTGAACTAGATTAAGAGTATTAAAAATTGGTAGTATTGTTCTCTAAGTATTCTATTGTAAGTCCAGTTTTTTACTCCACAGTACACAAGGAAATAAAAATTCACAGCTAAGAGCATGCCATATTTTAAACTATAAATAATCCTTTTTTAAAAAAATTCTCACAATAACATTCATTAAACATCTACTATATTTGAGATACTATAGTTAATAACAAGAGAGAAGGAAGAAAGAAAGGAAAATATGGTTAGAGTCAATTAAATGAAATAGTGCATTATCACCCCAAATAGCCAAAGTAATCTTGAAAAAGAACAAAATTGGAGGTTTCCCACTTCCTGATTTCAAAATTTACTACAAAATGACAGTAATCAAAACAGTGTTGTACTGGCATAAAGATAAACATATAGACCAATGGAATAGAATAGAAAGTTCACAAATAAAACTCTGCATAATGATTTTTGACAGTGGTGTCAGATCATTCAAAGGGGGAAAGCATACTTTTTTTCAACAAATGGTGCT
Source organism: Galeopterus variegatus (assembly GCF_000696425.1). Taxonomy (NCBI): domain Eukaryota; kingdom Metazoa; phylum Chordata; class Mammalia; order Dermoptera; family Cynocephalidae; genus Galeopterus; species Galeopterus variegatus. Next base: position 713 of record NW_007773529.1, on the reverse strand, counting down.
GGGAAAACTAGAAATCTGCATGCAAAAGACCTAATGCCACATATAAAATTAAAGACTCAAGTGCAAGTTAGAGCTAAAATTATGACTCTCAGAAAAAAACAGATTTAAAATTTATACAAAAGTAATAAAGGTCAATAAAGAATATCAGTCACACCTTATGCCCTGCCTCCGATTCTCTTAGTCTGACCTGTCTCCCAGGCCTCACGCACCAAAGTGACTGACTGCATGTGAGCCCTAATGGTCCTGTAACTGAGGACACAAGCCTGAGTCTCTGGTTTCTCCTTGTAGCTACCTCTGGACACTTCAAGTACCATGGTACAGGTCATGGGATCTGGCTTCCCCTGTGACTGAAGGGTCACGGAGTATAACCAGGATTCACTGCCTATAGGAGAAACATTAACCAAGAAGGAGCTAAGAGATGAAATCTGACTCAGAACAGTTCACTGAAGGGAAGAGTATGGACAGTTTTGAGTATGCCTGTCTGGATACATCCCATGTGACAAAGTGACCAGATGTGTTCGTTGGGGAAACAGTGGCCAGATTGTAATGCATCACCTTAAGTCAGCATTGAAGCCTTGCCGAGGCACTAATTGCTAGAGAACCTGTGCTGAAACAATTTTGAAAGAAAATAAAACAATGTGGTCATGTTACAGGAAACAAATAAGTGAATAATGAACCTATAATAAATCTATGTATATATTGGAAATTTGCAA
>NW_007773528.1:0-4394 GCF_000696425.1 Galeopterus variegatus | reverse complement strand
GGCCCATTATCTTCAATATTAAAATTACCTTCACTATTAAACTTTGAAACCAAATTTACAATAGTATTCATAATAATGCATGTTTTACTTTCAACTTAATCAATCTTCAAAATTTTACTTTGATTCCATAATTTGTTGAAACAACAAACCATTACTGGGATTTATTGTTCTGATTCTGTATTTGGAGAATCTGATATCACTGGTACAAAAGTGGAACAATAAGGATCTTCTGCTATTAACGGCACCGCCCATCAGTGTTTGCTTTTGAACTATCTCTCTTGCAGTGCATGTAAAGGGAAGCATGAAGTTGAAAATGAGCACAAGTAATTTACAATAACAGTCAGTTAATCTAGTGAAAAGTCCATGCTTCAAATATTGGTAAGGAAAAACATCTGTAGCTGCATGTGTGAAATCGCTATCTTGGGCATAAACTCTGTAACATAACAAATAACTGTTGCAGTCATTGCAGATGATTCTTCCTCAGAGACTTGTCTTTAGATTTTCATGTGGCCAGCAAAATTACCATGGCTCACATAATAGATGTTAGTATCTATAACATTTATGCAAAATCAATGGTTATCATCAATTTTTTTTTGAGCAATGGAGATTCAGCCTTTAGATTTTTCTTAAATATGCCCTTTATTGTTTACCTCTTTGCTGTCTCAAGAGTTGAGTGCAAAATTTAGAAATCAATTTCATTACCAAACAATAAAATCTACGCTTCCCACCACTTCCCATGAGGAGACCTGTTGTAGCAACAATTAGCAGTTGGTATGTATGAAATAGCCTCAAGAAAGAGGAAACAGGGCCTCTCAGATGAACTAAGTCAAAATTTGTGAAAGTTCTCAGCCTCAGATTTGAACCTAATTTCAAGTTAATAAGTTAGCCTAACACACTGTCATAAACATATACTGACAGAAGACTCTAGAGCCCTGGGCTTGAGACACAGATGGTTTATTTCTCATAGTAAATTGGCGGCCGGAGTAGCACCCCCAAATCCTCCACAGAGTGACAAAAATCAAGGCTACATGTTCACTTGTGCATGCAGTGGGTTGCACCCCAGTATTGGAACTCCTGATTTAAGAGAATATGATCTTTTATCAGAGCTTCTGGTGACCTGCCAATCTTCCTCTCCAGAGAGAGATTACTCATTAACCAGGAAAGTAAGCAAATCTCCAGGAAAAGGAGTAAACTTATTGTCCTGAAATATCTCCAGGGAGAGATATTCTCATCTTCTATGTTTTGTTTAATCACCCTTGAACAAAGTTTGTCGGTACCCTTTCCTTAGAAGACTTAATGTGAGAAATCCAGGGAGACTTATCTTCCAACATGGACACCTGACCTCTTTCCAACTGCCACAGCCTTGATTGACTGTAGTTTTAAGGGACAAGCCCAGTGGCATATGAGAATAAAGATCTGAGCACTGTTCTGGGCTAGGGGATGTTTTCTTCTTTTGTGATAAGTCCTTCCTCACAGAGGGTGCTCCAGAAGAACATCCCTGCCTTTGCACAAGCTCTCCCTCCCTTTTTCCCAGACAGAGTTGCCTGACAAGTTTGCAATGAGGATGAGCATGCTTCGCTCTGTTCCCCTATCTTCTTTCTGTTCTGACCTTCAGTCTCTACACAGACAGCACAGTTCACAGTTGCCCAAAGCCATGGGATAAAGTCCGTAGTCGATCTAGGTGACTGCTATAGGATGAAGCCTAATCCAAACCAGTTTTGCCTGGGACCGAGTGAGTAAGTCTGTCTGATTCTGAATTCCCTCAACCAATTTGGTCATGAAGGAAAGAAATAGAGAAGAGAATAGTAAAATATAAAGTAGAGGTTAGGTTAATGAAAGGGTTATTTATTCGATTTCTAATTTTTAGTTGGAAGAGTTTTGAGCATGTTTATTGTTTGAAGAATTGAGCCATAGAGAAGAAAAAGATTAAAAATACAACAATAATATGTTAGGTGGAGAGCAAAACTGCACAAAGCAAAAGGGGAAAGGCTCCAGGGGCATGTCTTCTTCTCAGGAAGTAAGTACAGATGCTACTTAGGTAACTAGAGAAGTAGCAAAACAAAAATGAAGGGAGATTGTAAATTATGACATCTTTTTTCACTTTGGAATATAAAGCAAAGTCATCTAGTAAGAGATGATTCTTGTGTGGAGAGACCTAAAAATCAGTGGTAAAAATTTGACACAGTGGCCAAAGGTACTATTTTAGAATGGTGGACTTCTCTATTACTATCACTACCTATGGCAAACATTTCTTTTTAATTTTTTTTCTTTGAGTATCTATGTTTTCTTGAAGAAATGTGTGCTATACATGCAACTATAATTAAACAAAATAAACCAGTAGTAGTTATATCTACTTTAACAAGGGCCGGCCCGGTGGCGCACTGCACTAGTGCGCTGCTTGGGAAGTGCGGAGGTGCTCCCGCTGAGGGTTCGGATCCCACATACAGACTGGTTCCCGCTCACTGGCTGAGCGAGGCGCGGGGGCAACACCGAGGGTTGCAATCCCGTTGCCGGTCCCAGTCCGGTACGGGCGCGACACTGAGGGTTGCGATCTGTTGCCGGACACGGAAAAAGACAAAAAAACAAAAACAAAACCATACTTTAACTAGAAAAACTTTGAAGTCCTACACACATATTTTAAATGAAGTGAAACTAAGTATTTCTGATATGAATCATACAGTATTCCTCAGATATTATTAAAAGTTTACAATAACCATTACAGGTACTATGACCTGTTCTGTGGCTGAATATGCCATTCTTAGTTTATGGAAAAAATGTAATATCTGAAAGTTTCACCTTCTGATTCACAGTTCTTGACTTGTAAATGGTAGTTTACTTAGTAGTGTTGATTATGAGTCATCTATATCAAAGCACTATTAGTTATAAGGTGTTTTGCACATTCCTGTTTCACAAAAAAAGCAGAGGTGGAGTTAGAATGCATTGAGTGAGGATACTTCTCCCTTTTAAGTATATAATTGTGAGCTACTCATCAGTGAAACTCTAGGTCTGTGACTCATTTTTAATGATGCATCTCCATAGCAGGGCATTATGGAAACTCTGAGAAAGTAAAGTTGTGGATAAAGTCAATTCTATGAGATTCTTCTTTATCCTAATATTTGGCTTTGACAGCCAGTCTATCTCTTAAAACATCACTTAAATGCTATAAACACATATATGTACCTATATAAATATATACAAACTATAAAACTTAGAACATACATTTAAGCTATATAAATGCATTTAGTTATTGAAGTTCTTAAAACTTCAATACCAAATTGTTTTTAAACATTATCTATGAAATTATATGTTTATATGTATGTATGACTATATATACATATATTACAAATATATACTCTTTAAGTTTTTTTTAAGTTATAAAAATATGTATTTTCATATCAGAGCATAAAGAATTCCATTGTTTTATTATTTAAAACTATTTAAAATAAATAGCATCCATAGCTTTGCTGAATGTGATGAAATTAAACTAAGCTGCTTGGGCAAGTCCCTTTTTCTCTCTTCTATTCATAGCCAATTCAGCAGGACACAAATTCACATTTGCTTTCCTGTTTTGGGTTAAACTTAATGGGGAGAGCTCTGTCTCTGTGGTAGAGACCCATAGTCGTCAGAGTTTTGCCTGTGACTGGAGGAGAAACTCTATAATACATAGTGGGAAGTTTAAATGCTTATTCAGTATTTAAGTCGCCTCTTCAATACAGTTTCTACCAGTAATAAAACTTTTATCTTGAACTTCTTCATCTGACATCTGTCATTTCATGGGTTTATTTGGGAGCAGGATGAAAGAGATAGTATTAACTTATCTCCACTGAATCCTGCACAGTTACGTTCACTCCAGCTATTCAATATGCTATAGCTTGGATCTATTCTACTGTAGTGTATGTGTAATGTACCCCCTCTCACTTTGTGATGATTTTCTCCAAAATATGAAGCTTTTTACATCATAGTTTTTTGGTTATATTACCTCCTTTAGATATTCTTCCTGAATTTTATTCCTATAATACTGAATTAGATACCTTTCTTACTTGCAGGTGTAGCAATCAAATATAGTATGTAATATTTCGTTTGAGAATTTGTCCTACAACATTTTTAGTGACTCTTTACTTGTCTATGTCTACTATTAGTTCTGGAGCTTTTTGTTGATATCAACCTTTCTTATTGGTCATTGTAATATCAACAGCCAATTATATAAATAGGCACCAAACAATTACATAAGAAACATGTTAAAGAAAAAATGGCTGAAGTGATAGGTTGGTAAATAAATAGTTGAATATACTTTTGGTCTGCAAGGTATTTTTCCACACATTATCACGTTGTATCCCTATAATAACTCTGTTCAAATAATAAAATGTTTGAAATCCTCTTTTTTAAAAGTACTT
>NW_007773527.1:0-4394 GCF_000696425.1 Galeopterus variegatus | reverse complement strand
GTCTAGCCTCCTTTCCCTTCTCATTCCCAACTATCACAAAGCAGAGTTGGACACTGACCTTTGGTGCAGCTAAAAGAGAGTGATGGATCATGCGATGTTGAGCAAATTTTGCTACCATACTGGGGAAAGATTGGAAACTATGAAATATCAAAGCTTAAAAATACATATTATTCTTACAAATGAGTGGCTAAGGATATAGGAAACATTACATACATACATACATACATACATACATACATACATACATACATACATACATACATACATACATAAATAAAACTTTGTCCAGACCAGACTGCAAAAATATTTAGCAATGAAGATGCAGCAAGAGTTTACTAACTTTATTTCCCAGTGTTAAAATTTCAATCCTATTGAAGGGATTTTTTAGCACTTTAGTTTATTCATTGTTGTACTAAGTAATGTGGAAGATCAAAGAAGCCTAAAGCACATTCCTGTCATGCAAGTACACAGAGTATCCATGTGCTGGCCCCAACCACCTTATGAGGACACTACGCCTGCAGAGGAAGCATTGGAGACTCTGGAAGTTCAGGGGCACTTCCCAAGGTTTGCATGTATAGTAAGCAGCAAAACTGGGGCTCCAACACAGATTTTTATTTAATTCCATATCAGAAATATTTTTGTTATGGTATTTTTTAAAACCCTCAAAAATCATACAAGGCAGAACATGATAAGCCTTAAAAGAGTGGCATGTTGCCTTCAGTAAATTCTGGGAAGTGTAACTGAGTGGCTAAAAGCATTGACTTTGAAGTCTGAGTTTGAATATCAGCTCTGTTGTGATCTTGCCCCGATGAATTTAAACTCTCCAAGCCCCTAGATAGGGAATGTTTATGCCTATCTCATAACGCTGTTTTGAAGATTAAATTAGGTGAGATAAAGCATATGAAGAATTCCAGGTGCTACAATAAAAATGCTTGAGAAATTGTAGCTAAAAATAATAAAGAAAATACAGGAGATCATTGAAGGGCTCTTCCAGGAGGTAGTGTCATGATTTGTTTCTGATACAGTCTCCCATTTATCGTGGCTTTTGATAAGTATAGAACATATGCAGCTGTCCTGCTATCCTTCTACAGTATGAAGGCATGGAAAACATTCCCATTTCTCTCAAAGTCAGCTACCCAAATGCCGCACTTGCTACAAGTGCTGTAAAGATGAAATACGTGTAAGAAATAGCCAAGGGCATGGTGCTAGAGGAGGTGGCATGTGTGTTCTTCCAGTATTTCCTGAGAGCTTAGTTCTGCCTTAGCTCTGTCTTCACCTGGGGCCTTAGACCAAGAAATCAGGCATGTGGCTTTGGATGGTGGCCAGATGATCCTCATGCTTCAGCGTGACAGACAGAGACATTTTATGCTGCCCTAAAAGGAAGGTTTTCTCTCTTTCTCTCTCTCTCTCCCTCCTCCTCAAAGTTAGGCTCCAAAGAAGAATCAATCTTAAAGAAACTAGAAAAAAATTAGCTTTCCATCTTACAAGCTCTATCTTCTATACATTTAACACCCTAGAGACACTTCTACCCAGAATGGAAGGAAGAAAAAAAAAAAAAAAGACGAATGTATTGATCTACTTGCAGGCATGGAATAAAAGCAAATTTCATGTGCTCAGATGCACATGAGCTCACTTCATCATCAAGGTCACTCTAATAACACGGTGAGGCTCTGTCATTGCAGGGGCCCCAGAGGACACTTTTGCCCTCGAAGTTCATGGATAAAAATCCCAGGTGGCTGACAGCTTTTCTCAGTTTGCTGCTTTTCACATGAAACACCTGGGACATATTTGCAGCTTACAGCCTGGACACCAGCCATTAACTTTAGAGCCCTCATCACCTGCTGGATCACTCCAGACACACACAGTATCCAAAGGGAAATGACAACAAATTGAGCCATGCCAGGGCTGCTGACACTGGGCACCAACCACAGTGAAGCGCTCCACTAGTGAACTCTGTTCTTGTGTGACTGAGAAAGAGAAATGCCTACAGAAAAGCAAACCACGGGCACATGTTATGCTACGAGAAATGGAGCAATAAAACCACCGCACCATTCATTCTGGTAATTGTCACACCTCAGGATATCTCCTGGTATGTTAAGCAATGTCGTAAAATTCCCAATACAACATCTGTATTGAAAATAAATACATGTCATATAACACTTAAGGGGAGCTGGCTAGAAAATAAAAATGTCACCAAAGAACAGAAACCAGTGTTACAACACCAAAGTGGATGAGAATCATTCATCTGTGCATGTAACTAGATCAGCGTTATGGCAAGTGATGAATGTTTCTTAATACTTGCTTTTTGTTTTCTGGCTTTCGTGATAGCGGAGGACCAAACAATGGCTGTTTCTAAGAGCTGCTCTGCTCTGGCTCTCTTCACTTGTCAGCTGTTGAGGCCTGGAGATGGGGATATACTGCCCCTAAGCTCCCTTTCTGTTCTTGGTTCCTTCTACATTACTTTATAAGACTGCTTTAGCTGCATCGAACCACCCTTCACATCCAAACTCAAAATCAGGACACTGTCCAAAATTCAGATAGTATGATTTTGGACTGTGAGCGCTCGGTGGACAGACTGTGTGGCCGGGAATCCTAGCTGTGCCATCACCACCCCTGGAATCTCAGGAGAGTGACTTGGCCTTTTCTAAACCTGACTTTTAATTAGTCAATACATGAAAATGCTTAGAACAGCTGCTGGCCTATAGAAAGTCTTCAGAAATGGTAATCTAGTATTACTTCATACTTTCATGGCATTTCCTGTCTGGAATGCCTTCAGCTTCATTCATTCCCCTTTCTTTCATCTCTTTGTTCTAGTGTAAATGTAACCTCCCTTCTGGGAAAACTCCCTGACCTGCCCAAGCAGGGTTGACCATCTTCTCCCATGCATTTCTTTGCAGCTGCTCCAGAACTTACCATTATTGCGCTGTTACTAATGACCTAGTATTGTCTGTCTCCCCAACTAGCTGTGAGCTTCTTAAGGAGAAGGTCTTCGCACCCTCTTTATGCTTGTTTCCACCCCAGCTTTTCCCAGGGAAGGTTCTCAATCAATATATGTTGAATAAATGGATAAATGAATAAACTGATTAACCAAACAATCATATATTGTCTACCATATATAAATTAATAGAATTCTCGGTGATACTCAGAAAAGGTAGGAAAAAAGCTTAGTGTGCTTGTTATATTATGCATGGAATGATGAATTTTGTCCCTCCCAAAAATTACCACATGAAAGGATTTTCTGTGATCTGACTCAATTCATTTGCTATGTCTATGCCAGGCCTAAAGCTAAGTTTACACAGTTCCCCTGCAGGGAGTATTTGGAATTTCTCAATCAGTATAGTTGCAGTTGGGAATCCAAATAATATAGACACCAACGTACATTTTTAGAGACTATGAATTATCCAGTTAACTTTTCTGTGAATACCTAATTTACTAGACACAGTTCCAAATCTGTGGTTCCTTTTTCCATATCAACCTGAGCCTCACCCGATTATGAAAAGGCCTCATTCATCGGAGGCTCCATGAATGAACTTCCTAACAGTTTTCATGCTGTTACAGCTGAACATACACTGAGTTGGCCATGGTCTGAAGGATATTGACCCAAAACAATCCTGGATGGCAACACAACTGGAAGAAAAGTCCTTTAACTATGAGCAGAGCTAGAGGTCAGGTTTTCTGGAAAAATCATGGTACTGTTGCGTGACTTTTTCCTTGCCAATGAGTAACATCTGCCATTGGCACACGAAATGTTTTCTCCTCTCCTTTATAATTTCTCTTTCTCTTCCTATTCTCCCTAAAGGAACTTTCTAGCATTTTAGTGATGGATAATTGGGCAGGAATTCAGGATATCTGGGTTCCAGTTCCAGTCCAGTGGCTGACTGAGGCATATCACTTCACATTTCCACACCTCTGTTTTAGTTGGCATAAAATAGCCTCCCTCTCTTGGCCATTAATACAGAAAGTTTGTTCTTAGAGACTTATGGTAAAATAAATGCTCTATTAATCCAGATGCTCTGTTAAGACAAAATAGCTGTCTGGAATGTGATGACTGAAATATGGATGGCTATGTGCACCTGGTTTTCAGTATTCTAAAAAAGTGCCCTTTCTTCTACATAGGAAACAAAAATAATTGAACCAAATGATGTCTCCAAGTGGTAGCAATTGTCTTGGACTGAGTTTCTGTCACTCTCTTTTTTCTTTACCTTGCTGCATGTTTCTCGGAGGCAAAATTACCATTACAGTGCACTCTTTCTACAAAACAATCACATGTAGTATTTGTTTCTTAAGAGCATGATACAGATTTTAAAGCGATTGTGATCATTGGAGAATATTATATCAACCCAGGTGAAATAAAACCACTGTGTCTTTCCCAGGCTGTTTTTAAAGAATAAGAT
>NW_007773526.1:0-4394 GCF_000696425.1 Galeopterus variegatus | reverse complement strand
TACTTGCATGGTAACAGTCATTGCACATTGCTGCTGATTTAAATAAAAATATCCATACCAGGATGACAGTGTGTGCAGAAACAGATCCTGGGAGGAGGGTTCTCATGCAGGTGATTCGTTGAAGATGTGCTCTTAAGGAGAAACCTCCAAGGGAAAGGGGGAGGCAGGACAGGGAAGAGTATGGTTTCAGGGCAAGTCCTTGTTGAGTGTGGCTTAAGTCTAATCAAGGAAAAGCTTGTCTTTCCTACTCCCCCACATATGGCCACCTGGAGGGACATTAACTCCCAGGCACTTCTAGACTCTCTGAGTGCTAGGGAGGCAAGGCGACTCCAGGGGAAAGTGGGCCATGTGAACCGCAGTAGACAAGGCACGCAAAAGCCTCTGGAGAATGGAACCAGGGTAGGGATGGGGGGGGGGATTAGGAAATATGACCTCATTTTGTCACCATTTGTCACACAAGCATTTGTTAGTTACCTAGTAATTGCCAGGTCTATTAGGGCAGTCATATGTATCAACTGTTTAGTCCTAAGACTCAACCCCCTTTTTTCCTAACTCTAAAGTCCCACAACCAAACAACTATGCTCAGCTGTCTCATTTGCAGCTACACTCAGAACTTGTCACATGTCCTTGTGAAAATCCTCAGAAGTTTAAGACACATCCAAAATTCATTCAAAATTGAGTTTTCTGAATAACGTATGTAATCAAGCTTAGCAATTCTGATTTTTAAAAAATCAAGGTTGCCGAAAATCCTCAGAAGTTTAAGACACATCCAAAATTCATTCAAAATTGAGTTTTCTGAATAACATATGTAATCAAGCTTAGCAATTCTGATTTTTAAAAAATCAAGGTTGCTTTTTAATACATTAGCAGTGGTTTTCACTGAGTAACTTGTGGTGAATTCTAAGGCAATTAAAAAATAGAACAAATAAATTGTTTTGAGCAACAATAGTATTATTGGCATAATTGCATTGCCTTTGATGAGGTCTCCCTTGAAGGAAACTGTATGAAATTAGCATGTTCATTGTAAAAAAAAAAGGGGGGGGTCCTTCACTCATAGAATTTCTTAATAGTATCCTGTTAACTAAAGATGGACACAGAATATAGGTGAAGATCAGTTCCACAGCCTGCGATATTCTTTCACATTGAGCTGTTCCAGCATGAGCTATTCACCACATGCAGAGCTCGAAGAGGTGCCTTCCTGACTGAGGGAACTGCAAGCAGAGAGGCTAAGAGGTAGGAAAGGATTGATTTGAGGCTGTAAAACAGGACAGTGCATCTAAGTGTTGGAAATTACCAGAAAGTTGTACATAGTGAAACAGGTAGGAGGGCCCAGACAAGGAGAGGCCTTAAAGAACAGAGAAATAGGGTTTAGGAGATATTCTAAAAGCAAAGGAGACCAATTAAGTAATTTTAGGTAAGGGAATGACGTGGTCTGATTTACGTATTTAAAAGATCACTCAGGCTCCTATAGATGGAATGAATTAGTAAGGAAAGAAAATGGATGAGGTGGTGACAATGAGGATAAAATAAATGAACGGGTTTGTTATTTTTTTAAAAATCTAGAAATAGAATCTATGGGCCATGATTTGATAAAAAGACAAAAGAAATAAAGGACACAGGGATAACTTGGATGTTTGGTTTGAACCACCAGGCATATGGTGGTGCTATTTCCTGAGATAGGAAGTGTTCGGGGTGGGCAAAAATTAGGTTTGTTCGTGATGCCTATTAACATCCAACGGGAAGTGTGAAGTAGGCAGATGGTACATGAGCCTAGAATTCAACAGAGAACTGAATTTGACATATGAGTTTGGGAGTCACCGACGTATAGTTGACCTTTAAAACTATGGGGTTTGAATAGCTGACCTGAGCAGAAGATAAAGATAGAAGAGAAGAGAGGTCCGTGCCCTACTACCCAGGAATACTAGCATTGAATGGCCAGCTGGAGAAGGAGGAACAGCGGAGGAGACTGAGAAAGAAGGGCCATGCGGTAAAAAGCAAAACAGAGGACTATGCTGTCACGGACACTGCTAGTCGATGCGTTTTAGAGGCAAGTGATGACTCAAAAAAAGAATCTCAGCTGGCTTAAGAAGAAAAGAAATTTATAGAACTAGGTAATTTAGAAATCCAGGTCTATCCCACTTCAGGCATGGCTATATCTAAATGCTCAAATCATGTCATTTTTTATTTTCTGGCTCTATTTTTCTCTTTTCCTCTTATTCTTATGCAGACTCTTTCCACATGGTTAGAATACATTCTTCTGACTTACACATTCCAGTGGCAAGAGAATTTCTCTGTCTTAATACTCACCGAATAGTCAATGCTTGTGTTCAGGAAATGTGAGAAACAGAAAGCAGAACGATAGAGAGTGTAGAATTCAACTCAGCTCCATCATTTATTAGCATATAAATATAGACTAGTTAACTATTCTGTGGTTCTGTTTCACAGTCACTAAAATATGACTAACCATCATACCTACCTCATAAAATTATAAGAATATTAAATGAATTGATATTTCCAAAGTGTTTAGAACAGTGCCTTGGATGTAGTAAGCACTCTGGACTAGGGTGTCATCCCTATCTGAAATGATATGGCCAAGAGAAGGACAGGGGTACAAAATGAGGGTGTTACCAGACAGGATAGTGGATCTGAGTGAAAGAAAGTCAGTGAACATTGTCTGCAGAAGCAGAAAACAGAAGAATGTTCCAAGGAGCAGGGCACAGTGAACTGGGTTGTGTGTTGCTAATTCCTAGAAAGACACATACTGAAACTAGCTTAAGAATAAATAAAAAATCTAAATTGACCTATAACAAAAAAAGTTTGAATTAGTAATTAAAAACACTTCCAACAAAGAAAAACCCAAACCCAGATGGCATCACTTGTGAATTCTACCAAATATTTAAAGAAGAATTAATACCAATCTTTTACAAACCCATCCAAAAATTAAATGAGAAGGTTAATGCTTCCCAACTCATAGTATGAGGCCAGTATTACTCTTTTATCAAAACCAAAGACAACACCAAAAAACTACAAACCAATACCCTTTATGAATGTAGATGCAAATGTCCTTAATAAAATTCTAGCAAAACAAATTCAGCAACATATAAAAATGATTATGGACAACAGAAGTCAAAATGAGGTAGGGTGGAGGGTGGATGGGAAGTGTGGAGGCAGAGAGAACTAGTAGAGACACCTATTAAAGTTTTTCTATGAAGTAATCAGAGAAATTGAGCAGATACTGGTAGGAGATGTGAGAGTTAACGATCGTTTTGCTTTGTTTTGTTTTGTTTTAATGATATTAAAGGATGTTTGCATGCAACAGAGGGGAAGAAACTGGTGACATAGGGTATTGAGGAAAAAAAAAAATGAAGAGGCTGAGTTTTTGCAAAAGCATAAGGGGATGGGGTCCAGATCTCAGGTTTGTGTTAAATCTGTAGATCAATCAGTTTGGAAATCATCACCATCTTAACAATGGTAATTCTTTAAATCCATTAACACAAATGTCTTTCCATTTACTTAGATCCTCCTTAATTACTTTCAGCAATGTGTATACTTTTCAGTGTACAAATTTTGCACTTACTTTTGTTTAGGCAAATTTACTCCAAAGTATTTTCTTCTTTTTGATGTTACAGTAATTAAAATTGTTTTTTTTTATTTTATTTTTACATTTTTTCTTGCCAGTGTATAGAAATGCAATTGATTTTTCTATTTTGAGACCTGTGTCCTGCTACATTGCTAAACTTGTTTATTAGTTCAAATGGTTTTTGTGGATTTTTTTATGGCTGTCTATTACATACAAAATCACCTGCAAATAGAGATAATTCTACTTCTTCCTTTCCAATTAGGATGCCTTCTATTTGTTTTTCTTGTGTAATTGTCCTGGCTAGAATTTCTAGTACAATGTTTAATACAAATAGCAAGAGCAGCATCCTTGTCTTGTTCCTGATCTTTGGAGAAAGGCATTCCATATTCTGTCACTAATAATAATGCTAGCTGCAGGTTTTTCATAGATTCCCTGTATCAGGTCAAAGAGCTTCCTTTCTATTCCTAGATTTTTTAGTATTTTTATCATAAAAGAGTATTGGATTTTGTCAAATGCTTTTTCTACATCTATTGAGATGAGTGTGTGGGTTTTTCCCCCCTTTTATTCTATTAATTTGGTATGATATCTTGATTTATTTTCAGATGTTGAGCTACCCTTGCATTCTTTGGGTAAATACTAATTGGTCATGATTTATAATCATTTTTATATGTTGCCGAATTAATTTTGCTAGAATTTTGTTGAGGAATTTGCATCTACATTCATAAAGGATATTGGTTTGTAGTTTTTTGCTGATGTCTTTGGTTTTGATAAAAGAGTAATACTGGCCTCATACTATGAGTTGGGAAGCATTAAC
>NW_007773525.1:0-4394 GCF_000696425.1 Galeopterus variegatus | reverse complement strand
TGTTGGAAAAGACCAGAGGTTCTGTCTGTCTTTCTGCTGCTTTGTTTAAATGGGTAGCACTCAATCCCGAGTGTGAATAAGTAGTGAAATCACATTTGGATTCATTTAAAAAGTATCCTGCCCTCTCCCCCTTTTTACCTTTCTTGAATAAAAGCTAAACATTCAGAATAAAACCAAGACAACCTTCCCAGGAAAACATCGAACTGGAAATCTTTGTGGGAGTTGTGCAGAAACAAGCCCTTTCCTTGTTATAATGTGGAAGTAAATTACTTCAGATTAGTGGGAGTTTATCCCCACTGTACAGCACACTGACTTTCTTCTTCTTTTAACCTCGAGGTGTTTTAAAGGAAATCTAGGTGAAATAGATGATGCATTTCCCTCTCGACAATCAAACCTAGAGAGTGGGGTGGGTGAGTCGCCCTGGGAGCCCCTTGCCTGGCATCTAGTAGGCACAAAACAGTATTTAAGAAAAATAAAATGGCTGCCTAGATATTGGATTTAATTTAAACGCACACGATGGCTTTGATTCATCATCCTGAGATTGCCTGTGCGATGGTGTGATGGTAAAACCCAGATGGGCCTTTGCTGCCAACCAAGTCGTCTTTTGTCCTCCTAACGAGCTGCTCTTTATTTGCTAACAGTAGAACAACCCTTTAACGAAACTCTTTAGGACTGTGCAAAATCCAGCCGACAGGTATCCACTGTGTCCCTCCCCGAGAACCTCTGCAGGCAAAGGCGGTTATGCCCGGACTCGGCAACTGCACCTTCCTGCCAGGAGGCCGCCTGTCACCGTGCTCCTTCTCACAGTGCCTGGGCCTGCTGTCTCTGATCACCACCCACTTCTCACCACACCCATTCTGTTCTCCAGGAGACTGACATCTCCACCGGCTGGGAACCAGACCCAGCGGCTGTCAGCAATGGTTCACCTGGGGTAGTGGCCTGCTGGCACCTGAGGGCAGAGCTTGGCACAGGAGGCCCCACCACCTTGCAGCCTCTGATCAGCCTGAGGAGAGGATGAAGCCCCCCAAACGGAACCACAGTAGAGTGAACCTCACGGTCAGAAGATCCTAATTACCTCTGATTATTGTCCCAAACATGCATTTATTAGGAAATAATAGAGCACGGTGCAATTACTTAAAACAAATTTTGATTTCAGTTAAACCAGGTAAGTGTAACTTTTCAGGGAAGTAAAAGCACCAGAAACATTTAAGTGGGCCCATTATAGTGGCAAGTAATTATTTTTCCAATAAAAGATTAATAATATCATTTGATCTTCACATACGTACAACACTGTCTCAGATACTTCTGCGCATGGTCCCATCTCTTTGTCAAAGGAGGGTTGCGGGATACAAGAAGAAAAAACAGCTCGTGTGAGGCCAATTGCAGCAGAACCATGAAAAACATTGAAATGATTGTTTTGATATCTCATCTTTGCCAAAATAGCTAAAATAAATATGCGCCTCCACACACTGTGAGGAAGAGCTGAGCTGGTGGCAGAAAGCCCCTCTCTATGTGCTGCTCGGATGGCGGTGGTGGTCGACCGAGGGCGTGGATGCACACTTCACGTGCCAAGGCCAGTCCCCGTGGCAGCCTCTGAGCCCCGGGCCCAGCTCCATCTCCTCTGAAATCGGACAATAAACCATCCTAACAAATTAACAGAATGGGATGTAAAGGATCTTTGACAACTCTAGTCGTTATAAACACAAAAAGCATTACTTTTGCTGAAACAAAGCCGGCTGGACTCTGGCTGGCTCCCGGACCCCCTGCCAACTGCAGGCTGTCCCCTCTGTGCTCCGGGATGGGCTTCCTCTTGCTCTCCCATAGGCCCTGGTTACCTTCAGTCTGTGCTGATAAGGAGAGGGGGGGTGCTGGGGTGGCCACACTGGGGGTCCTAGAGGGTGGTCCACGTTTCTGTCCATGATCTCATTTATACTGGTCCTGCTCTCCAGCAAAAGTCTGTCCCAGAGACCAAGGGGACTGATTGTTAAGGAATCTAAATCTGGTGCCAGCTGGGTGAGGTCCCACACAAGACCTGCTACCCTGGCCATCTGCCGTCACAGGGTTGGGGTCAGCTGCACTGACCGGGGCCCCCGGAGCCCTGTGCTGTGGCGCAAGCCCGCCCAAGGCAAGCTTCTCAGGAGCGGACTTCTGCATACCCCTGGGACATTTCACCTTCGAGACTGTTTCTGAGTCATCTCAGGAAGATTGCTTTGCTGGTTTGTGGCACAGTGTCCCTGTGGATAAAACAGGAGGTCTCCATCCTCACCTGGGAGACACGAGGTAGGATACAGCTTTGTGCACACAGAGGGGAGCTCTGGCTTGATGGAAGGCCGATGGAAATCTGAGAGCATCCAATCACCAGTGTGGACTGTGATCAATTATAAAGCAAACCCTGTGGTTAGATGGCCCAGAATCACTAAAGTGAGCAATCCACTGGACATCCCACAGCAACTCACGGAGAGCGACTGGTGGTCACACCGAGGCAAGCTCAACTCATGTTTAGAAAACAGTGCATTCTTTTATGGCCACCTGCTATTTTGGCATCTTTGCTCAAATGTCACCTCTTTCCGTGCAGTTCAACTTTGAGTCTGGCCTTTTAGTACTTTAAAAAATATTGCTTTGCATATGTCAAGACAAAAGATAAATATCTCTGCCTAGTCAATTTGTTATTTATATATTTCTTTCAAGAAGTCAAATATCAAATCACACTGAAAACAGATTTGCAAGCTTGTGCTGAAAAAGTATTTGAATATTATAGTATTATGCATTTATATGCATTGTTCAAAGGTTTAAAAAGTGCACAGGCTGGGAGTGATTGTTTCTTAACTGCCTAGATCTGGAGATGGAAAAAGATAGGAGGGGGTAGTTCTAACTTCAGATGTCTTTGATATAAGAGGCTATGAAGATTTTGTAATTGGCCCAAATGTGCATCACAAGTACTTTTCAAAGAAGTCTATCTTGTCATTAAAAACAAAGATGGGGTAAAAATGATTCTAGGTGCACATTGGAGTGGAAATCTCTATAGTGTCACACAGTTCTACATTTTGGAGGACTGATACTGGGACTGTAGTCTTCTTCCGGTGAATCTGTTTCTATCTATCTGTCTGCTGTCTGTCTATCCATCTCTCTACCATCTCTCTGTCTATTTACTATCTGTCATTTATCTGTCATCTATCTATCCATCTACCATCTATCTGACCATCATCTGTCTATCGTCAGCCTACCTGCCATGCATCTAACTCATCACGTGTTCCACAATTGGCAGATGCAAAACCATGTAGTGCACCTCACTTTGTGCAGAGTACGAAACACACTTTCCTTGTGAAACCTGGGATGTAGCCTGGAATTGGAGATGGGAAAGTCGGAGTCAGGAGGCCCGTTCGATTTGAGAATGGAGAGTTCATTTACCCACTGAGGACTAAAAATTAGACAATGCTACTAATACCTTCAGCTACCAATTAGTTGAAAATCAACGAGTTATTCTGATATTCAGCGGCTACTAAATCATCATCCCTTTTTCCATGGCCACAGCTTGTGCCCCGTAGGCAGGTGGGTGAAGAGGTTGGTGGACAGAGGGGGTGAGGGTGATGAAACAGGGCTGTCACCACAGGAGGGCCCTTGTCCACACAGGGCTCTGAGCCAGGCCGGGCATACTCTGTAAATTCTCATCAGCTCCTCTGACATAAGCAAGCCACTACACCTTTAGGATGAGGAAACTGAGGAGCATAGAGGGAAAGCTACGCAGACAGTGCCTGGCTGAGCTGGGGTTGGCCCGGGAGCCTGGGACCAGGGCCGGCCCTCCTAACCCTGCCTTGTGCAGGAGGGAAGGGTCCGACGAGGGAGCCCCGCCCCTGCTCACCGTGCTTGCTTAATTTAGACCTGACGGGGTCAGACCAACCTTCATCCTCCACCCCATCCCATGTTTTGTTTATATTTTTCACTGATACTGACATACTTGACTGCCTAAGTAGGCACCTATCATAAGCCAAGGCAAAAAGCCCTGTGAGTTTTTTCTTCAAGGTCTTTCAGTGTAATATGAAATACATTGAGTGAATTGTATGAATGAAGTTTATAAATGTCATTCCGCACTTTTTTAAACAAATAATAATTTAGCAACTATAATGTGCCAGAACTGGGTTTAAGTAATGCAGACATGCCAGAGAAGATACATTTCCTGCCTGCATCTTATAACTTGTTCTGGAGAAAGACAGCATGCAAACAAATACACACATATAAAACACTACATACGTTAATGTCATTATATACAATAAAATATAAAGTTAAGTAGTGCTAGGTAGAAATAAGTTGTATGAAAAAATAGAACTAGACAAGAGAAATATTCACTCTAAGTCCAAGGACAGAGAACTTGACAGGTTTTTGGTACTCTCTGTGAA
>NW_007773524.1:1197-4394 GCF_000696425.1 Galeopterus variegatus | reverse complement strand
AAAGATATAAACAATGATATTTATATTTATGCAAGTGTAGGTGAAGGGTAGCAGGATATGCCGCCCCAAAATACGCTGCTTTGGCATTAGAATTATTCTGGACTGAGGCAGTTGAGAAAAAGCAGATACAAGAAAATCTCTCTGCTCTCCGTCCATTTGCCTAAAAGCAGGACATAAATTTACAAAGATGTCTCTTCCCTCCTCTCTACCAGGAAGGACAAAATTTGATTACCTGAAATGACTTTAGACCCTAGTCAGCTTCAGATGGTACCAGAGGAATCCACATAACTATCTTTCCTAACTAGCCTTTATCTACCAATAGTTTTCTGTAACTGGCCTCCCCCACACCCTATTTGTTTGTTTGTTTTTGTTTTTAGCTTTGAGGACAACTCATTTCTGAGGTGTCTCCCATGTACATATGAGATATACATGTTACTGAACTTGTTTGTTTTTCTCCTGTTAATCTGTCCTTTGTTGTGGAGAGGGGTGCAAGCTAAGAGCTCAGGTGGGTAAAGAGAAAATTATTTGTCTTACATATGTGATTACCAAGGGACAGGTTTTTGAGGAAGAAAGAAGAAAACCACCAATGCCAAAGGTTCTGATCCCCTTATAGGCCAGCTGCAAAAACAACAACAACAAAACTAAACTAAAGTAAACTAAGAAAAGAAAAAAAGAAGAAAGTGGAGAGAGAAGAAAAAAACCCCATAAATTAGATGAAGTAGTAGGGCTTGGAAGGTGTGAGGTCAGCCTGGAGAGAGAGAGTGTGTCAGTGCTGTAGGGGAGGAACAATTTTACCTCTGTCCTTTTAGGGTTTTCAGCTAGGCCTGAGAATTAAATTGATGTTAGACACATTAACAGGAAATAAAAGCACAAAAATTTATTTAATATCTGTTTTACATGACATGGAGCCCTCAAAGGAAATGAAAACCCAAAGAAGAAATTAGAGTTGATGGCTTATTTACTGATTTGGACAAAGGGTAGTAAATTGTGAAAATAGGAAAAGGCTTCCTTCCTTTATTTCTTTCTCTCTTTCTCTCTCTCTTTCTTCTCTTTAACTCAAAACAATCAATATTCCAGAGTGGCATATTTTGGAGTGCTATGTTCTGAACTACTTCAAGGCCAGTAGAGAAGAGAATTTCAAGAAATTATTAATATCATAGACTCAAAGCCTCCTAAAAAGTGACTATTAAATTTGCTGATTAGTGGGGAAATGCGGACTTTACAAAATGCAATTCCAAGAGAGTATTGGGAGTAAAATACTGGATTACAAGGAATTGAGGGGACCAAGAGGAGAGAATTTCATGTAGGTTCTTTTTTTTTTTTTTTCTGTGAAGTTTGGGAGTAAAGCTAGTAAGAACGTAGGATGGTGGCTTTAAGGGTGGCCAAGGAGAGTAAGAGTCAATGCGTGTAGAACCAGGTGTGAGATATATCTTCTCACATTCACAAAGTTGGACTTAAAAGACATTTATTCCAGAATATCTGCCTTTTTCCTGGTATCTATTCAGTAAATATTAAATGTTTGAGTTCTTTTATCTCATTAATGTGAATTCCAAACTTCTTCCCATTTTCTTCAAATACTTGAATTAAAAAAAATTTTTTTTCCCACAGTTCTTTGAAATGTTGTGCATTAACTGTGTGAGTGGACATGCCTGGCCCCGTTTCATTCACAGTGAGTATAGCCACAATATTGGAATCAGCTCACTTACTAAAAATGTTTAGTAGTCACTTCTTTATAGTATATACCACTATACAATTTCTCATTAATTGAGGAGCTAGTCTCACTCTTCTTTGTTCTTTTAATTATCTGCTTTTTTGGAATGTGTCTAATTTAACTTTAGCTAATACTTTCTATTACTAGAAATGGACTTCCAACTACTAATAATATTCTGGTTTTCTTTCTTTTTAGTTGCAGCTCAAAGCGTTATTCATTTTTATATAGTTGCCTACTTTCTTTGTCTTTTCACTTTCTTTATTCATAAGCCAGCCCCTCTGGAAGTAAAAATGTGACCTTGGAGAAAAGTCCATATGTACATAAGAAGCGAGATGTTGTTCGATTTTAGGGCATTAGCTTTGAGCTTATATTTATTTATATAACAGAATTCGTGTCAGTTGAAGCTTTTTTGAAACACTTGTTCATCTCAGAATATGAATTAGAAAAGTTAAAGCAACTGTCTTATATTTTGAATTATTTTCTTTTCACAGAAACACTAAACATTTCAGAGCATTGTGGATCTGTGTAATGAAGGGCAAACACAGTACTTTGGTAGTGAGGTTTAAGTGTTTAGAGCCTGTAATACTAAGTCTTTCTTAGCACAAGTTCAAATATATTAAAAAGTATATGTTATTTTCCTATATTAAAAGTAGCTCTTACAGATAAGCTTCAAAGGTAGTCATGCTTCCATTGGGAAGTATCTGTCAGTTGCTTTTGCTTTCTTAGAGAATTCTTTCTGCAAGCCATCAGCAAGTCATAATCATTCAGGCCTGTGCCTTGGTGTTGAATACAAAGAGCAGTCTGCAAACTGAGGATTGGCCATTGATCATTTTGATCTCCTAATTTTAATCTTTACAACTAGGTATTGCTGGGGCTTTTCAATTCTTTGCCATTGATCACAGGCCAGAGACAGATCTAAAAGTAATCAAGTCTCTTGTCTTCATTCTGAAGTGTAATTCCCTAGACTAGATGACTTCAGGAAGCAACAAAGCCTTATCCATCCATTCAACAGCTACTTATGGAGTTTCTAATATGAGCTACGCATTGGGATTTAAGGGTGAAGATAAGAGTCTTATCCCTGCTCTCATGGAATGTGTTTTCTAGTGAAAAAGATGGGTAATAAAGCAAACAAATAAGTAGGCAAAAATAATTATACATTGTATATTTATATAGTAATATAAATATATCACAAAAGTAATATATAGAAAGTAATGTAATGGAGAATGACTGGGGTGAAGAATTGAATTACTGTATATAAAGTGGTCAGGGAAGACTTCTCAGATAGATATTTGAGCTAAGACCTTTTGGACTAGAAGTAACTAAACATGTGAAAATCTGAGGAAAGAATGCTTCAAGCAAACAGAATTTAAAGTGCAAAGACCCTGAGACAGCAAAGGGATTTAAACATTCCAGGAACTGAGAGAAGGCCCATATAGACAGAGGGAAGATGGCATGAGGATGTTTGGCTTAGAAGGAGGTTGAAGAG
>NW_007773524.1:0-419 GCF_000696425.1 Galeopterus variegatus | reverse complement strand
GAATTATCAAGTTGTATATGAATTTGGAGCTCAAAGGAAAAATACAGTCTTGGGAGTCTTCAGCATATAGTTGGAATTTAAAGCCATGGGAATGGGAAGATCACGTAGGGAGGCAAAGCAGACAGGACAAAGCCTCGAGTAAACCCAGCATTGAAAGGCTGGATAGATGAGGGGAGCAGGGCAAAAAAGACTGAGAAGAGGCAGCCAGTGACATAAAAGGGAAACAAAGACAGTGGGAATGAAAGCCAAGAGAAGGGAAATGTCTAGGACTGGTAGAACAGGCTGAAAGCTGATAATATTTTATATTTGATGAGAGTGATGATACTAAGATGGTTCATATGAAGTATTGCTGTCTGGAGCCCTTTTTTCCTTGTATGAAGTGACTTGGGCTGGTTATAAAAAAGATTCTCTGCTCGACC
>NW_007773523.1:3957-4394 GCF_000696425.1 Galeopterus variegatus | reverse complement strand
AATTGTGTCATAGAACAAGAATTTTAAA
Source organism: Galeopterus variegatus (assembly GCF_000696425.1). NCBI lineage: Eukaryota > Metazoa > Chordata > Mammalia > Dermoptera > Cynocephalidae > Galeopterus > Galeopterus variegatus. The sequence continues at coordinate 4,366 of NW_007773523.1, read as the reverse complement.
CCACTTGAAATTTTAATAATTCAACAAGACTAGTTCAAATGTCTCAATGAGAAAATTATATACGCCTTAGTGATAGTGTTAACTAACGAGACCACTGTTTGCTCTGCATAAGCCCTTTTCCATGTTGTTTAGCCTGCAGATTCTTCTCTCCTTTCATAACTCTACTCAAGTATTTCCCCTTTGTCAATTTTTTTCTCTCTGGCCTCAGTACCATACTAGTTTGGGTACATGCCTGCTCTTGTAATTATATTAGATTACAGAAATCTAGAAACCTTATATTCAAAATTCACGATTTCAACCACATGCATAACCCTGAAGGGACACGCAGGTACAAATTTAAAGTTACTTCCTTATCCTCATATCCCCTAACCACCCCCCACCTAGCAGTTCATTCACTGTCAGTAGTTAC
>NW_007773523.1:0-3379 GCF_000696425.1 Galeopterus variegatus | reverse complement strand
AATTTTAATAATTCAACAAAACTAGTTCAAATGTCTCAATGAGAAAATTGTATATGCCTTACTGATAATTTTAAGTAACGAGATCACTGTTTTCTCTGCATAAACCCTTTTCTGTGTTGTTTAACCTGCAGATTCTTCTTGCCTCTCATAACTCTATTCAAGTATTTCCCCTTGGCCAATTTTTTTCTCTCTGGCCTCAGTACCATACTAGACTGTATACATGCCTGCTCTTGTAATTATATTACATTACAGAAATCTAGAAACCTTATATTCAAAATTCACGATTTCAACCACATGCATAACCCTGAAGGGACACGCAGGTACAAATTTAAAGTTACTTCCTTATCCTCGTATCCCCTAACCACCCCCCCACCTAGCAGTTCATTCACTGTCAGTAGTTACGGAATGTATGAAAAAACAAGAGGATGGGTGAAACTAAAGCATTACCATGAATCTGAGGATGAGAGAATGTGAAAAAACATCACCTGGTTCTCAGGATAAAACGGCTCTGGTCACTGTTACTGTGTCTCCAGAAAAGTACTTCCCATTTGGACTAGAAGATATAGTCACCTCAAAGTATAGATGAATAGCTAATAACAAGTTAATAAATGTATCAAGGACAGTAATTACTAATGATTAACACTCTGAAGTGGGTTCGACCTCCAACCAATATCTTAAAACCTAATCACCTTTTGCACGTGTGTGTCTCTCTCTTCCTTTGTCTTCTCCATTTATCACTTGATCATCCCACCGAGTGCTGCCTTTATACTTCAACTCTCACCTTAACTGCTGATATAATACTAAATCAAAATTTTAACAACTACTGAATATAGTTAACGTTCTCTAGTCTTAGTTGTAAAGGAGTCTAAATAGTTGATGATGGCTACTTATCTTTGGCCCCTACAAGTGGGTAACCTTTTGAAGATTTCCCCATGTTTAATGTAAAATGGCACTCCAGTAGGGGCAAGTTACCAACAACTACAATGTTTCTTCACGGAAAAACTGACCATGCAACTTACCCTGTTGTGAATTCTCAACTACCATCTGCAGGTTGGCTAGTGATAGAGTAAACTGCTTTACTTGTTCCTGGGAGACCGAAAGCTGCAGTGCAGTTTCATCCCTTTGCTTGGAGACTACATTCAATTGCTCCTGTAACGACTCTACCTGCACACTGGCTTGATGGCTTCAAACAGAAAGGATAAAAATCAAACTGCTTCTTTTACTTTAACCAGCAGAATCACCTTCCCTAAGTCTTATTGCACTAAATTCAGGGTAGATCTCCAAGTATTTAGGTACTTTAACAAGATGAAACATCTTCCCTACATTTTGTTACTGTGGTAACATACACATTAAAATTTACCATTGTAACCATTTTTACATGTCCTGCTCAGTGGCACTAAGCACAATCACACTGTTGTGCAACCACCACCGCCATCCATCTCCAGAACTTTTTTTCATCTTCCCAAACTGAAACTCCATACAAAAAAAATTTTTTTTTTGGCGGCTGACTGTTAGAGGGATCTGAACCCTTGATCTTGGTGTTACAAGGCTGCGCTCTAACCAGCCGAGCTAACCAGCCAGCCCCGATATTCATTAAATAACAACTCCCCGTTCCTCTGGCAACCACCATTCTACTTTGTCTCTATGAATTGTACCTTTCCGACATTTTATTGTATTAAATTCAAGTTAGATTACAAAGAAACTTGAATAGTTCCTCTGTTCTCCCTATTTTTATTAATTCAATGATCCTTCCTGTAAAAGTGACTTTGAACAAATGGCTGTCCTTTTAAAGACTAAGAATTAGGCTAAACAAGAAATGTCAGCAAAAGAAAAATTTATAAATAGTCTGCAATTTTCATGTCTCCAGGTTAAATCCCTAAGATGTAATCTATCTCAGAGTTTTAAGTTGTAAGGGACCTTCAAAGTCATTTTATCCAGCTTCTAACCTAACAAAGAGATTCTTTGACACCCCCTGGCTTTTGACACTTGCAATCATGGTGAACTCACAATTTCCAAAGACTATCCAACTGATGAACTAACTGCTCTGATTATTAGTTAATTATCTTTTAATATCATCTTTTTTCTACCTACATTAAATACAATAATACCTACTCCTGTCCCAAAATAATAATCCAGGGACCCCTAGGAGATTTCTATAGCACCTATCTAGGCTTCTGTCATTGGTGTACTTCCTTAATGTATAATGATTATATCCAAAATACTACAATAATCTTTCTGGGTTTTTAATATCTAGTTAAATTTTTATTCAGGATCACCTCACTTTGAAGAGACTTTACCCAATAGCACCCTCTTGTGGAAAGAGCAGTAAATTGATAGTAAGAAGACCTCTGCTCTCCATGTCCCTGGAATTGATTGAGCTTTGCTGGTTAGCTAATCACTCAAAGGGTGACTGTAAGGATGAAATGAGTTATGATGGCATTCAAAGTTAAGAAATACCAGATCACACTATTGTAAAGTTAGGGTTTGTAAACTGAGTTACTCATACAACAAATATAAAATGAATGGCATCATTCCTACTCCCCAGTGACCTTACATTTCATTGGCTGGGAGACAGTATAAGACAGGTCAACAATTACCTGTACCCTAAAGTAAAATATCCGTAATCTAGCAAAGACTCAAAGTGTTATACAGTTCAAAGGAAAAACATCACACCAGTGTTTGTTCTGCACATGAGGATGGGGGTGCTAAATAAAGTACCCTTCATGAAGAAAATGGAATTTGAAGAACAGGNTATCCAGCTTCTAACCTAACAAAGAAGAGATTCTATGACACCCCCTTGCTTTTGACACTTGAAATCATGGTGAACTCACAATTTCCAAAGGCTATCCAACTGATGAACTAACTGCTCTCATTATTAGTTAATTATCTTTTACTATCATCTTACTTTCTACCTACATTAAATACAGNATCTTTTACTATCATCTTTCTTTCTACCTACATTAAATACAATAATACCTACTCCTGTCCCGAAATAATAATCCAGAGATCCCTAGGAGATTTATATAGCACCTATCTAGGCTTATGTCACTGGTGTACTTCCTTAATGTAGAGTGATTATATCCAAAATACTGCAATAATCTTTCTGGGTTNCAAAGGGGGGGTTTAAGGGTGAAATGAGTTATGGTGGCATTCAAAGTTAAGAAATACCAGGTCACACTATTGTAAAGTTATGGTTCGTAGACTGAGTTACTCATACAACAAATATTTACTGAAAATCTATTAAGCTATGTGTAATATATGCTATGGGCAGGGTACAAAGTGAATGGCATCATTCCTGCTCCCCAGTGACCTGACATGTCATTGGCTGGGAGACGGGATAAGACAGGTCAACAGTTACCTGTACCCTAAAGTAAAACAT
>NW_007773522.1:0-4396 GCF_000696425.1 Galeopterus variegatus | reverse complement strand
TTTTTTTTTTTTTTTTTGTCCTTTTTGAGACCGGCTGCACCACGCTCAGCCAGTGAGCGCTGTGAACGCACTGGTCATCCCTATATAGGATCTGAACCCACAGCGGGAGCGCTGCTGCGCTCCCAGCGCTGCACTCTCCCGAGTGCACCACGGGCTCGGCCCTACGTGTGTATTTTTTAAGTAAAATACTAGTGTAAAGTATCTATAATAAAAAAGCAGCAATGTGCCTGCCCTACTCCTTCCCATTCCTAAATGCTAACCTCTTAAAAATATTTTTTTTAACTTTTTATTATAACTATATCCAGGAAAGTACACAAATCATACCTGAACATCTCAATGAACACACACACTCTTACTCAGGTAAGTAACCCATCAAGAAGTAGAATATTGGAGTTTCTCAGAAACCCCCTTTTTACCATTTCCCATTTCTATCTCCTCTCATTCTGTCTTGACTTCTAATACCATAGACTAGTTTTGTCTGCTTTTGAACATGATAAAATTTCTTATCTACTCTACTATTAATGGACATCTGTGTGGTGGTTTCAGCTTTGGGCTGTGGTGAATAGTGCTGCTATGAACAATCTTGTAGATATCTTTTTGGTGAACATATGCAGACATTTCTTTTAAGAATATAAGTAAGAGTGGAATTACTGAATCATAAGTTATATGTGAATAGAACTCTAGTGGAGATTACCAGACAGATTTCCAAAGCAGTCATACCACTTTACATTCCCATCCGCAACATATGAGAAGAACCAGTTAGTTTGAACAGTTTGCTTTTACTTCTGGTAGTTAACTTCTGTAAGTAATATATATATTTACATTATGTATGTATAAAAGCTTTAAAATAATTACTGATTTCTTGCTATATGCACATTCCCTGCACTTCAGCTTCTCTTCTCATCTTCCATAATAAAAGAGGTTAAATGATCTCTTTTATTAGTTACATTTGTATAACCAATAAAATATTCATAACAACATGATATTCTTTTGTGTCTAACTTCTTGCTCTGCCAGCTTTGAGCAGTTCTCCTCTCCTCTTTACTATGTTAGATGTAAATACAAGTGACTCTCGACCTCTCCCTGTTCTTCTATTACTTAAAACATCAAATTCTTCAAAATAACCTTTTTTATTTTGAAATAACTAGATTTACAGAAACACTGCAAAGATGGTACAGTTTTCTCTTTTAACCTCTTATATAGCTGTGGTACATTTGTCAAAACTAAGAAACCAACATTGGTACATTCCTATTAACTGGACTCCAGACTTTCATTGTATTTCACTGGTTTTTCTGCTATGTCTCTTTTCTATTCTGTTCCATGTTCCAGTTCAGGACACCACAATTCATTTAGTTACCATATTTCCTAATTCTCCTGTGGTCTACAACAGTTTCTCAGTCTTATTTTCAATGACCATGATAGTTTCCCATACTGGTTAGGTATTTTGGAGGATGTCCCATGATTTTTCTCCTACTTGTATTGGGATTTGGGGAAGAAAATCAGAGGTGAAATATCTTTCACATCACATCATATCATATCAGAGATTACATGTTAGCTGTAAGACATCCCTGGTGATGTTATCGTTCATCAATTAATTAAGGTAGTGTTTGTCAGGTTTCTCTATCTTAAAGTTACTATTCTTGTCCTTTCCGTATGCTATTCTTTTAAAGTAAGTCACTAAGTCCAGCCCATACTCATTTTTAAAACATGCGGTAGGCAGTAAGGTTTCATTCCCCTTATACCATGTATAATCCCTTCCCCTTGCGTGTGGGCCAGACTTGTGAATATGATGGGATAGTCACTCCTGTGACTGTTGGACTCTATGAGACTAGAGGGGAATTCTCCTGCTGGATTTGAAAACGTAAATCCTCATATTGTGAGAGGGTCTATTAGAAGCTGATAGATTTTAGTTAATTTGTTATACAGGAATAGAAAATTACTACAAATACTTAAAATTGATAAATTTATATTCTTTTTGCTATTAACGTTATTTTCTCTGCTTTGTCTGTAGATTTATCCTAAATATAGGAAAGCAATAAATAGCATTTACATTGTAATGATCATATATATAATCTACTGCAAAATTTTTAATTTTGCTAGGATCCCATTTCCTACTGATGTCTAAATATCAAGCTAAATGAATTTTTCTTTCTCCTACTCCAGTTGTTTGAAATTGAGACACGTTAATTTGCTTTACATTTAGTTTTTGATAAATAATACATTCTTTTTAAATACCCTTCTCTTTTTTGTTATAAAAAGAAGAAATTTCTTTCAACATTTAATTATTCTTCCAAATTTTTTCTAATATTTAATTATTTCTATTTTTTGACTAGGGTCATTCCATTCTTTATTTGAAGTCAGGCTTCTTAGAGTCCACTGGTTCCTATTCTAATTTTAGTGGTTTGAACTCTAGGCCTGATGAAGAGTCACCAGTTTTTGGATATAATATAATTCTAAGATCTTTCTGGAATGCTTATTAGCAATTTTAAAATGTGCTTTATCTTTCCTTAATTATCCATTTATCAGGATCAGTTCTATTTATCTTACTTACTCTTTTTTTTTGATGCTGCTGGTTATCTTCATTCAAATGGCTAGTAATCAGTGCTTGTTGGTTCATATTTAAGAATCAAAAAACTAGGTTGATTATACCAAATAGTTGGTATGGTTTTCTGACATTGCATATACATGTGTTTCTTCCCTTAATTATCCATTTATCAGGATCAGTTCTATTTATTTATTTTACTCTTTTTCTTTGATGCTGCTGGTTATCTTCATTCAAATGGCTAGTAATCAGTGGTTGTTGGTTCATATTTAAGAATCAAAAAACTAGGTTGATTATACCAAATAGTTGGTATGGTTTTCTGACATTGCATATGTGTGTGTGTGTGTGTGTGTGTGTGTGTGTGTGTGTGTGTGTGTGCGCTTTCCTCATAGGACTCTCCCCTGAATGACAACCTGAATGAGAAGGCTGATTGGGAATTCTCAATCTGGGTGAGACTTGTTGACTAACAAGTTCTACTTTGGGGTCAGAGGCAGAGAGCTGTCTTGTAAATTAGGAGTCCCCTAAAAGCCAGAATGAGGAATTCTTCTGGGATCATCCATTCAAGTACTATAGATCTCTCTAGGAAGCTCTTTACAATTTTTAAAAATAGTGTAAATGTGTTTTATGGTAGGAAGAGGGAGGTGAGGACAGACCATGTGTGAGTGTAGGTGAGTGTGCAGCTGTATTTGTTGGTATATTCTCTCCATAGACAAGCCTTAAATGAATATTTCTATTTTATTTCACTCCTGTGCTCTGCACCTACATATTCTTGCCTTAGGCCATTCTGGAGTTCTACTGGGGAGTTTGGCTTTCACCTCCATTTAGGTTCCCTCATGGTCTTACTTTTTAATCAAGACTTCTGTGTACTTTCAGGCTTCCAGAAAGTCGTTGAAGTCTCTAATTCCACACGTACACCTGCAGTTCTCTTTACTCTTAAAGTTTATTCATTTTTGTGTTTCGTTATTGTTTCAGAAAGGAGGAGGGGAGGCAAGCAAATGTGCACATTTTTGAACTAGCACCAGGAGCTTCCTGTCAAATCACAACTTCCCGCTGCCAGTCCCAGGCTAGCTTGTTAGCCTCATTCCTCTACAGTTCTTTTTCTGTTACAGCCACTTATAGCCAACGTTCTTATATACATGTGTTTCTTAGTAGTAGCAGTTGCAGGACTGGACTCTTGGGTTTCAAACTTGGCTCTGTAATTACGTGATGCATCTCTTTAGGGGATTTGCTTAAAATTTGTGCCTCAGCCAGGACACAATCAAGATTATTATTGTTGTCTACTTCATAGAGTAATTTGAGAATGACTTCATACATTTTCACTGCCATAGCATTTCTAAAACTGTCTTCTAATTTTAAAATAACCTTCTCAGTCATAAAAACCATAAGTAGACACAGGAGAATGCCAGCAGGCAGAGGTAAACTGAGTACCTTCCAATGTTCCATCAACACATCTTGAAAATTCTTCATCATTCTCACTGGTGAGTGATTCCTGACCAACGTCCAGAATGCTGGGTTTAGGGACCAGCAAGGAAGAAAAACAGCAATATAACTTTCTAAATCCTGCCCCTTAGTATAACTTATCCTCAGTGTTGATTTCATTATAATTTCTTTTTTATAATTCTCTGTTGACTAAATGAGAACTTGATGAATCATTGCATAGTTAAATAACCATGAAACAGCAGGATGCATACTCTGGGCTTTCTCAAGTAGGCGGGACATGTTTTCACTCCATTTGGTTGATAGAGGAAAGGTGAGTAAGGGGAGAATTTTTCTTATTGCTTTTTTACATACAAGATATATAGAGAGAGAAATAAAGGGTCTGTATCACTACTAACTCAATTTTTATTAATAACTT
>NW_007773521.1:3007-4396 GCF_000696425.1 Galeopterus variegatus | reverse complement strand
ATTTTAGCCATGCTGCCTTTACAATTTCCCTGCTATCTTAGGTCATTTAAGAATTTAGATGCATAGGATAATTTGTTTCCAATTGGTACTCAAATGTAGGTACTTTAAAAATATAGGTCTGAGAGAATTTGTCTTTAACCTGTTTCCAGATAATAGAACACTGAAGAACAAAATCCTGATGTCACAGATTAATTTCATGGAGTCAAAAACTGGCTGCTTACAGTCTGATATGGTGGTTTTTCATCACAAATACTGCCTGTCTTCACTCATAAGTGGGAGCTAGAAACAAAAACAAAAACAAATAAATAAAAAAGAAAGATACAACAATCACAATAATTTGTTGAACTTTCAAAAGGAGAGAACAGAAATGAAGCCATAGAGGAGGGAAAAGGGGAGGGGGATGGGGGTTTAGCGAGAAATTGTTAAAGGGCTGCAAAAAATGATTACATTATACAATGATAAATATACTAATTATTCTGATTTGAGCATCACATATTGGATACAGGTATTGATAGTCAATGCTGTACAGATACGTACAATCAATTACGTTTCAATAAAAAAGCCACAGATTAATTTCTGTGATATACTATATGTGATATAGTACATCATATATACTATATGTGTGATATACTAGATAGAATAACAAACATGTATTTCAAGGAGGACTGATATATGTATATACTATATATCACTATATATCATATACTATATATATATATATGATATACTATATATCACTCCTTGAAATACATGTTTGTTATTGTATCAGTTAGGTATTGCTGTGTAACAAGCCTACCGAAATCTTCAGTGCTTCACAGCTCTGAGCATCTATTTCTCATACACCTTTGAGGTTCAGTTGAAATACCCTAGGGACATTTGTCCTTTGCTAGTTTCACTTGAGTTTCTGCAGGTCAGTTGGGCTGCATGTGCATCTGTGGACTGAGTAGTTGCTAGGCTCCATGTGTCTCATTTTGTTTTTCAGACCAGCAAGATGTCCTTGGCATGCCCTTCTTATGGTGGTGGCTGCGTCCTTAGAGTGAAAGCAAGACCCAAAGTGAGGGCAGTTTCAAGCCTGTGCTTATGTCATGTGTGTTAGTATCTTATTTGCCAAAGTACATCATGTGGTCAAGTCCAGAGCCAGACTGGGATGCAAAGTGATACTCACAGTGACTGGATTGGTGGCGTAATGAAGAATTGGTATGTTTTTACAATCTGCCACAAGTGTTCTTGAAGTAAACTCACTGTCAGGTGGTTTCAGTTGACCACAGACCTGAAGTAACAATACAGTATAAATTATAAAACATAAAATTAAATAAATTAAAATGGAGATGAATAAAATAGTAAAGTATTTTAGATTTAAGAGGGTCTCATGTTATTAACACTTTCTGT
>NW_007773521.1:0-1489 GCF_000696425.1 Galeopterus variegatus | reverse complement strand
ACAAACATGGCCAGATTGTAATGATTAAGCAGCTATAGAACATAGAGTGTCTGTGTGATGCAAGATGACTTCTGACAGACAGGTAGGGACCTATGTAAGGCATCCTTTTTTCCTGAATTGTTACTTCTGATTTATTTTTTCTGTGAATCCAAGTTTCCCAGGAGAAGAGAAACTCACCTTTCTCCCTTGCAATCGTTACTTAGGTTTACATTGCTGCTCTTCTGCTCCTCCAGAAAGCAGGACTTAGCCCTCTCCTGCCCTGGCAGTCACTCTTCATACTAAAAGGAAAGCATTTGGTTATCTATTGCCATGTAACACATCATCCCTCTATGCTTAACACAATATTAATTTTCTCAGTTTCTGTAGTTTAGTAATTCTAGCATGGCATACTTGGGCTCACTGTGTGGCACAGGATTCTCACAAGTTGCAGTGAAGGTGTTGACTAAGACTGCAGTCATCACAAAGCTTAACTGGGGAACTATCTACTTCCATGATCATTTACATGATTGTGGAAGGATTCAGCTCTTCATGGGCTATTAAACTGAGGGATTTGGTTCCTTGCTGGCTACTGGCCAGATGTTACCTACAGTTTTCTATTACCTGGGCCTGTCTGTAGTGTAGCTCACACCACAGCAGTGTGCTTCATCAGAGCAAGCAAGCAGGGAGGTCTAGCAAGACAGAGTGGGAGAGCCAAGATGGGAGTCACAGTCTTTTATAACCTAATCTTGGAAGTGACATCTTATCACTTTTGCCATATTCCATTCGTTAGAAGCAAGTCACTAGTGTTGCCCACATGCAAAAAGAAAGGATTACATAGGAANTTTAAAAAAAAAAAGAACACACACACACATAACAAAAACACCTTTTCAAATGTAACTTTTAGCTCAGTAAATTATTACTGAATTATAAATTGTAATGTATAGTCAGAGAAAAATATCATATTTGTTGTATAATTGCTGCTTAATTGCTTTTGACACATGTAGATCTTGAATTTCGTCATGTACATGTGCTAACTGGCTTGACTCCTTCTAGCCATTTCCCCATTCTTCCCGTACAAGAGTTTATTGCTTCCCAAGGTTGCTACAGACACTCAGCTTAGGTGCTGCAGAATAAAGAGTGAACAAAAATGACACAGGCTGTATTCCTTGGGGTTTATATTATAGTGTGTAGAAAAGAAAAAAAATACAAATAAATAGCTTCAAATTGTAAGTTATAATACATCTATAAAGGAAAAAGAAGGAAATTGGATGGATAAAGAAGAGAGAAACCTACTTTGAATACAAAGTGATAATCATTCTGAGATGTAGAATGAGGGAAAAGGCCAGCATTATGGAGTAGAATGGAAGGAAAATTCCAGGCAGAAGGAGCATGATGGGCACAGACCTTGATGTAAGGAACGAAATGACCTGTTTGAGTAAACAGAAGATAACAAACATGGCCAGATTGTAATGATTAAGCAGCTATAGAACATAGAGTGTCTGTGTGATGC